>NC_090733.1:67001006-67021006 GCF_036898095.1 Palaemon carinicauda
GGCATCATGAAGGGTGGGGCTTATTTTGCCCGGAATCTTTGTGGCGACTATAGGTCACCATTATATCTAAAAAAAATCCTTAATTCCTTAAATAGTTGAAAATGACATCAATGGATGGGGCTTGAGGTAATATCATCTTTCTATCTCGGCTCTAATGTAGTAGTCTAATCTAAAATATTACCAGATATAGTATGTTAATTTCTAAAAAGTAGTTTCTAAAATTGACGAGGAGCATTAAAAATTCAGAAAAAAGCTAGACATTTTCTTATTTCATAGTCAGAGCAGAGGATGAAAAAGAGTTTTAACTAACTTGAATAGGAAAGTGAAGGTCAGACTGACGCAAGCAGATAGTCTAAGAAGAATAAACCAAAAAGCCACTACAAAATGCCTAAAAGAAATAAAAGTATTATACTTCAAAGGAAAACTATTCTACTCAAGACGATAGTATTACACAAATAATAGAAACAATCTTGCCACAAAATACCTACAATAACACAACAACCCATAAATCTCTTGTCTTACGTGACTGGCTGACCAGGTTGTCTCAGTGTCTTCTTCCACCAATCACCAGAATCATTGTCCGACGCATAGGTATGGTAGAATAGGGGGTTCCATTGTCCATTCATTTCACACCTGTTCTCATAATCCAACTGTTGGGGAGTGCTTCAAGATCTATTGGCACCTTTGAAATCAATAACTCGGTTACATATACCGATTTTCTCAGGATGAAACTAACACAACTAACTTTTCTATCACCTCACAAAGTGTGGAGAGTAAGCACTTGAGTTTGCAACCACAAGAGTTTGTTTTCACCGCATATAAAAAAATGTAAACCTTGAGGAAAACAACTCTGGTGAATTCAATGTAATGCTATTTCTTTGAAGTGTATCACATACGGAATGTGTGAAGGATAACTGTATGGTTTTCAAATTTGAAAACTAACAGTTCCATATTGCATGAAGTAGTCCTTCTTGTAGTTGACATAGAACTTCTGGAACAGGATTACAAAAATTCGTTCTGAGATTTGGATTCAGTTAAAATCTGTTTTAAGTAAAAACACAATTATTGGGTAGTTGGTAAGTTATAAAAGTAAAAAGGATTATCCTACTCGAACAAATTATTACAATTACTTTTAATTAACTTCTTGTGTTTTACATAAAAATGCTCTTTGTATCTAAGGACGGTGAGAAGGTAGCGGTGAATGAAATGAACTATAAGATTTTCCAGTAAAATCATACCTAATTCTCTGGAAAATAATGACCGTTGCCTACAAAATTATTATGGGAACTTTTTTAACCTGGTAATATAGGTAAAACATAGGTAAATGATAATTCTTCCAATTCTTTTGGCAAGACGTCTTATCAGGTATGGGAAAGGGAATCCATCTGTTGCTTCGTTTGCAGTCTGGTTTTGCTAAGGCCTTGGAGCATGTGATGTCCTTACAGTTTCCAATACTGCATAAAATTTCCTTGATTGTGGTCATGATGTTCATTAGATTGACCTTGATTTCAATACTGCCTTTGAAAACTTTATATCAATCAATCAATCAGAGAGTAGCTGTTGATGAGCATCACAGCAATTGTAGAAATATATTAGAGTCGGTCATTTGCACACTTAGCTACTTGTTGGTTGTTGGCAGTGTCATTGTAGAAAAACTACTGCTCGTTCCTCGTTGGATAATTTGTTTCCTAACAGTCAGAATCAATTTAGTCTGGCTGGCTCCAGGCCTTTTGGCAGCTCCGGTGTTTTATCAATAACAGTGGGTGTCGGATTTATAGCAGTTTGTGCATTCGTGTATTCTAATTGTTATTGATTGTGTGTGAGCAGAGGTATAACATGTGGCCACGAGGATCTTTTTGAACCATGTCTTTGGAAGATATTTGCATATTAATGCAACAACTCAAACTAATGGAGTTATTTTCCCAGAAACTTCCAACATCACCTACTGAGCTTCCCACATTGCAAACCAGGGCCCAAACAATTGAATCAATTGCCAGCACAATCACAGAGTTCCATTTCGACCTTGCAGTTTGTCTTACATTTGAGGTGTGGCTCAGGCACTTTGAAGACATCTTTCGTGTGGAATTCGTGTCACAGGAAGATTCTTGGAAAGTACGAACATTGCTGCACAAACTAAGGTCTATTGAACATGACAAATTTTACAATTTTATCCTTCCAAACATAACATGCAACTACATCTTCGATGAAGTAGTTCGCATTCTCAAAGAAATTTTTCGTGAGCAGTCATCCTTATTCAACATTAAATTCCAATGCTTGAACCTCACAAAGTCGGAAGGAGATGACTTTGTCATCTATGCAGGCATTGTAAACCAAGAATGTGAACGGTTAAAGCTAGCCTCATTGACATATGAGCCATTCAAATGTTTAACTTTTGTTTGTGGCTTGCATTCATCAATTGACAGCGACATCCGTACACGCATACTAGCCAAAATAGAACCAGATCCAAGTATTACACACAGAAGTCACCACAGACTGTCACCTCATCCTTAATTTCAAACACGACACTGCTATGATTCAGGAAGATAATCAGTCAGCGCCAAATGTTGTAAATGCAGCTCATCGGGGCCATACTAACAACACTTCATCATATCAGAAAAATTCATTAAGTAGACCACAGTCACAAGTCATGCCACATGAACCAAATTACAGCCACAAACCCCCCACAGGTTCTAGGAATTGTAGTGAATGGCACTTTGCCCGGTTTTGGCCATTCAAATGCACAAAATGTGAGAAATGCAACCAATTTATTCATAAAACTGGATTCTGCCATGCTAAAAAGTTCCAGGAACATGATTCAATGAGCAATTTCAACAATCTTGCTGCTAATATTGCAGTGGATTCCATTTCCAACCGGAAATACATTACTGTCTTCATCAATGACTGTACCACATGAATGCAGGTTGACTTGCCTCAGACATAACAGCTTTATCATCCAACTCCTGGGAGCTCATTGGTTGACCACAACACCAAGGAACACGTAGCTACCAGCGCTTCTGGTGATCAAGTCAGCTTCACGGGTGCCTTGACTTACTCATTCAATTTAAACATCATCGTCACACATGGTACATGTTATGTCGCGAAGGGCACTTTGAATCCTCTGGGTTTGGACATCATATCAAAGCTTGGACTTTTGGATATTCCTTTAAATTCCATGTGCAATTCCATAAGCACGAACAAGTCTCCTTTATCCAACATTGCCGGAACTCTTGCATGGAAGCGTCAAGACACTCATAAATCGGCATTCAGCAGTGGCATTGGCTCTGTACAAAGACTCAGGCAAAGTTGACACTAAAGTCAGGAATTAAGCCAGTTTACCACCCCAAAAGGTCAGTCCCATTTGAAGCCTTAGAAGTGGACCAAGAACTCAAATAGTTGGAAGCCACTGGCATTCTAACTCCAGTCAGCTATTCACAATAGGATTGTTATTGTTAAAAAAGCAAATGGAACCAATCGTGTGTGCGCCGATTATTCTACTGGCGGCAACAATGCTTGAAGATCATCAATATCCTCTTCCAATACCAAGGGATCTGTTTACCATGCTCAATGGTGGTGTATGTTTTGCAAAATTATATCTCACTGAAGCATATTTTCAAATTGAAGTTGAACCATCATCTAGAAAGTTTTTGACTATCAACACGCACGCACTGTGGTTTATTTCTGTATAATCGACTGCCATTTAGAGTGAAGTCAGCACCCCCCATTTTCCAACAGACCATGGGCACGATGCTCAGGGGTGTCGAAGGCGTAGCGGGATACTTGAATGATAACGTCATAGTTGGACATACACCAAAATAATTTTCCCACCAGCTCAACATTGTATTGGATCGCATTGAAATATCTGGTTTCCATCTTCGTGCTGAGAAATGTCAATTTTTCCTTGAATTCGTTATGTATCTTGGATTTAAATTTGACAAAGCAGTAAGGAGACCGGACCCTGAAAACATAGCCACAGTTCAGTTTCTTGATGCCTGTAAATGATGTCGGTGAGTTACGATCATTCTTGGAACTTGTTTCGCTTTCTGGTCACTTTTTACCAGGTTTGCATACAGCTAAAGCTACGCTCAATCATCTGTTGACAAAGGATTTCTCGTGGTCCTGGTCTTCGCAGTATCAAGAAGCATTTGATTCTGTCAAGAGCATGCTCCATTCCAATTTTCTTTTAACACATTTTAATCCAAAGTAACCAATAACTGTCTCTGCTGATGCATATAGCTATGGTATTGACGCAGTTATCTCACACAAATTGAACAGCTTTATCATCCAACTCCTGGGAGCTAATTGGCCGACCACAACACCAAGGAACACATAGCTACCAGCGCTTCTGGTGATCAAGTCAGCTTCACGGGTGTATTGACTTGCTCATTCAAGTTAAACATCATCGTCTCACAAGGTACATGTTATGTCACGAAGGGCACTTTGAATCTTTTGAGTTTGGACATCATATCAAAGCTTGGACTTTTGTTTTGGATATTCCTTTAAATTCCATGTGCAATTCCGTAAGCTTGAACAAGTCTCCTTTATCCAACATTACCAGAACTCTTGCACACAAGCTTCAAGACACTCATAAATCGGCATTCAGCAGTGGCATTAGCTCTGTACAAAGATTCAGGCAAAGTTAACACTAAAGTCAGGAATTAAGCCAGTTTACCACCCCAAAAGGCCAGTCCCATTTGCAGCCTTAGAAGTGGACCAAAAACTCAAACAGTTGGAAGCCATTGGCATTTTAACTCCAGTCAGCTATTCACAATAGGATACACCGATCGTTATTGTTAAAAAAGCAAATGGAACCATTTGTGTGTGTGCCGATTATTCTACTGGCGGCAACAATGCTTGAAGATCATCAATATCCTCTTCCAATACCCAGGGATCTGTTTACCATGCTCAATGGTGGTGCATGTTTTGCAAAATTATATCTCACTGAAGCATATTTTCAAATTGAAGTGGAACCATCATCTAGAGAGCTTTTGACTATCAACACACACTGTGGTTTATTTCTGTATAATCGACTGCCATTTAGAGTGAAGTCAGCACCCCCATTTTCCAACATACCATGGACACGATGCTCAGGGGTGTCGAAGGTGCAGCGGGATACTTGAATGATAACGTCATCGTTGGACACACACCAGAAGAATTTTCCCACCAGCTCAACATTGTATTGGATCGCATTGAAATATCTGGTTTCCATCTTCGTGCTGAGAAATGTCAATTTTTCCTTGAATACGTTACGTATCTTGGATTTAAATTTGACAAAGCAGTAAGGAGACCGGACCCTGAAAACATAGCCACAGTTCAGTTTCTTGCTACCTGCAAATGATGTCGGTGAGTTACGATCATTCTTGGAACTTGTTTCGCCTTCTGGTTACCTTTTACCAGGATTGCATACAGCTAAGGCCATGCTCAATCATCTGTTGACAAAGGATTGCTCATGGTCCTGATCTTCGCAGTATCAAGAAGCATTTGATTCTGTCAAGAGCATGCTCCATTTCGATTTTCTTTTAATACATTTTAATCCAAAGTAGCCAATAACTGTCTCTGCTGATGCATATAGCTATGGTATTGATGCAGTTATCTCACACAAATTCAACAATGGTGCAGAAAATACCATTATGCATGTGTCATAATCTCTGACACCAGCCGAGTCGAAATACAGCCAAATTAGAAAGAAGGCCTTAGCTCTACTGTTTGTAGTGAAAAATTTTCACAAGATGCTATACGGTTGACACTTCACTTTGTTGACAGATCACAGTCCTTGTACAATCCATTTTTGGCTCCAAGAAAGGCATCCTGGTTTACACTGCCAGTCGTCTGCAAAGCTGGGCTACAATTTTGCTTGGTTACACTTTTTCCATACACACACGAAGGTAACTGATTTTGGTCAGGCTGATGCCTTATCTCGTCTCACCAATTCTTGAAAAGTGGAAGATGATGATGATGTCAAAGCCACGATTTCAGTCGAACAGGATGCTCAATGAGTCCTCTCAGATTCCATTTGTCATATCCCTGTCATAGAATCTGCAGTCCAACAAGCAACCCAGAAAGGTGCCCTTCTGCAAGAAGCCATGCACTATCTGAAGACAAATTAGTCATTTACACTTTATGGGGACTTACAGCAATTGAAGCAGCGCAGTGCCTCTCTCTCAATCATTAATAATTGTTTGATGTTTGGTGATCGTGTCATCATTCCAAATAGCCTCAGACCACCTGTCCTCAAACAAGTGGATTAAACAAATCCTGGTATCAATCGCATGAAGTCTATGACTCGCAGCATTGTTTATTTGGCTAACTTGGTCATTCACATTGAGAAAACTGTCAAGTCATGCCATCGCTGCACTGAAGTAACAAAAGACCCATCACATACTGTTTTCTCACGGCCAATACTACAGCATCCGTTGTCTCGAATTCACGTAGCCTATGCCGGACTTTCAATGGTCAAAGTTATCTCGTTTTTATAGATGCATTTTCCAAGTGGCCAGAGGTGTTTTTGACGAACAAGATTGATACCGTTTCACCAATATCAACACTTAAACATCTTTTCACCCAGCACGGGTTACCTGATACCGTTGTCTCGGACAATAGGTCGCAATTCACTTCGGACAGGTTTGAAAAATTTTGTAAGTCCCTATACATCCAGCATATACGTTCACCACTGTATCACCGTCAGTCCAACAGTCTTGCTAAACGGTTTGTGGAAACATTCAAGCACGATCTATTGAGAGCACAGGGGGAGGGAACTACAGAAGAAATACTACAAGTTTTGCTTTTCAACTATCAGACAACACCCAATCTCAGTATCAACAATGTATCCCCAGCTGAAGCCCTTATGGGATGGAAACTGCATACCACACTACATGCTGAACACCAAAGGGAAATCTCGAAGGTTCCCTAGAAATCATCCTGGAGCGTTCATGTTGAATGAATCAGTATACGTGACACTATCGTCCAAAAGCTTCCCGCTGGAAAGCAGGAATCATCATTGGACTACGTGGGAATTATATGTTTGAGGTTCAAGTTGGCAACTTTATGTGGGTGCGACATCAGGATCAATTGCGACGCAGACATTCTACCCCACAATTGGTCACACATGCAGCCCTTCACAAACCATCAACCTCATTCAATCTACTAATAGATACTTGTGATTTACAACAAAGTTTAGTCAATGAGACTCAATATTTGCCAACCAATGTCAGTTGTGAATCAAGAACTGGTACCAACCTGCATCCAAGAAGGAGTAACCGCACCTGAGCCCCAGTAGAACGCTTGCAAGTCAATCCCCGGTATCCCACCTATATTTGGTTATTGGTAGTGTTATTGTGGGAAAACTACTGCTCGTTCCTCATTGGCCCGTTTGTTTTCTAACAGTCAGAATCGATTTGGTATGGCTGGGTCCTGGGCCTTTAGACATACTATTCGATACATCTTGGTGTACGCACGCTGGGAGCTCCAGTGTTTTACTAATAACAGGGGGTGTCGGATTTAGAGCAGTTTGTGCATTCGTGTACTTTAATTGTTATTGATTGTGCATGAACGGAGACATAACAAAATATAACATATGGTGTTCCTCAGAATAATATTTTCAGTCCATTATTTTTCATACTCCGTAGATCTGATATCTGATTTGGCTTTGCAAAAACGTGCTATTTGTATATGCAGGTGGTGCTTTTGTTTCTCAATTACTTCAATCTCTAAAAATTAGTGTATGGTGGAAACTATGGTTCATGAAGTTGAACCTTGAAAATATCAAGGTATAATTGTAGGTAATTCAAAGACAGTGGCTCCTCAACATTGCATTGATAATTGCTTTAACTACATACAACTCATCTATAAATCTAGATATGAACATTGATTGTAAATATCATTTCTGAAAAGCACATCCAGTCTGTTTCTTCTTTAATTGCACATGCAGACATTTGGTAAATGTGAGCTTTTGAAAATGTTGGTGATTAAGCTAGCCTATCCTACGGAAATATTCGAATCATTTAATTTTACCATATTTTGGATATTGTTCTATCTCGTCTGTAGCTACGGACTCTGATCTTAATTGATTATTTAGGCAGAAACTTACATACTGTTAAATTCCTAATTCTGGATATCAATCTTTCATACCGTCATTCGGTCAATTCCTAGTGCATGATGCATAAGATTTTTCATAATAGTGCCATCCTTTTCATTCACATCTTCTCCAACTGTATCATCCTGTTAGTAGTTTTAGGTACACAGTTAATTTCAACAGTGTTACCTTCTCTATCATAAGACTTGAAATTATGGAATAATCTTCCTAATCCGGTGGTTAAATCTGAGGAGGAACTTCAAACTTGTTGCAAATGCTTTTCTGTAGATCACGTTGACATACTGTAATTTTCTTTTCATAGTTTATATATGACTGATCTATTTAATGTTGTTACTGATCTTGATATATTCTATATTTTTTAAAACATTTTGCTATATAAGGTTTATTTGTTTCTTCCCTATATCCTTTCCGCACTGCTCTGCTCTCCTTATTGAAGCCCGTGGACTTGTAGCATTCTGCTTTTCCACCGAGGGTTCTATGTGGAAATGTACTCGATAAGTAATAGATGTCACTATTGTTTTGTAATGTCCTTGATAGTAGGTACCAAGGAACTGTCAAATATAATCTATGTTTCCCATAAAATACGTCGCAAGATTTATCTACTTATATATTTCTTATAGAATCACGAATCATTAATTAACGTAATGTTGTGAGAAGTTTCTCTCCTCATTTGAGCTAAATTTGATATCAGAGTTATATTTTTTGATCACATGACCTAATTCATTAGTCCAACATATGAACGCGTATACTCTTTCATGAGCTAAAGAGGGGATGACAATAAAACGATTGCACTGGTAGGGAAAAGTTCAGAATGATAATGAAAAAATTATAAAAGGAAAATCCTAAAAAGGTAATTAGGACGTTACATAGAATATAACTTCTATAGCAATGAGAATGTTCATCAATGGCAGAAGAATGTGAGGCGGCTATAAGAAATCGACACTAATGTAGACTCTAGAGAAGAAGTATAGAGATAAGATACACGTACAACATTCTAAATATTTCGTTTAATCCGAAAAAGAAAGGAGGAGAAAATAGGTTAAAATAAACAAGGAATGGGCGAGGCATAAAAGAAGGAAAATACAGGAAACACTAGTGGTTCCATAACTGAAACATGAAAAGAATAGGTCAACATCTTGTATCACTCGGAAATAATTTTTATGAATGAAATTTCATTCCACACCTTATAATGAATATTACTTTAATATCTAAATTAAAAGATGAGATAGTAGAAAAGATAGAAATGCAGCAAATTTATGAAAGAAGCTCCTGACTCGTGTACAGTATACCAAGTTACATACTATTACTGATGGTAACAAGGAGATGTTAAGACCTTCCATATCACACAAGGAAGAAACGAACGGAACAAACCAGAAATACAAATATCTAAGAAAATCTGAGGCAGTTGCTAAGTTGAAGCTATCACGAAGAAACTCAAGTGAACGGACACATAGTACTACATGAACACACAAACGCACACATACACACATGTGTATACATACATACATATATATATATATATATATATATATATATATATATATATATATATATATATATATATACATAATAATTATCATTACATAGTCCCGTGGTCTGGTAACCAAAATATGATATAATATATATTAAGGCTAGCAAGCTACATAATCTCTCGAATTCCAAACTCACTTGTTTGTTTTTACATCAATCTGTTATATTTGAAAATATTAATACCCGAGCTCTGAGATGATCATATAACTCCCAGACAGCAATATATGAAAACACTGAATATCCAAAGGTCTCTTAAGTACACTCAAAACAAAACTGGGTAATTATTATTAAGAACTATTGTATTCAAACAACCTCTTACTTCCATTCTTCAACAGGGTGATTGAAATAATACATTCTTTGCAAAAATAAATATATTCTATAAAATTACAACACTGAAAGAATTTACAAAAAAGAAAATAAATCACTCGAAATATTAAGTCTGAACAAAACTTGGACTAGGGCCAAAGAAACTAATACTTATGAAGATTATACAATCACTTGTTTCACTTGAAATTAAATTTTACACCAACATTTAAGATTGATACTTCATGAAAATAGATAACCTTTAACACTCCAATGTTAAACTCATAAAGAATTACATAAAGTAGCTGATAAACTTACAAATTTAGCTCACATGAAGTTAACCAGATAAGGATACAAATATACTTCACGTTTGTACATAAATCTCCCTGGGCCAGTTACAGAGATTTACACAATACCAGCACTGAACACAACACAATAAGTTTAAAATTTCTGGCAAATTTGCAGCAACGTTTTAAGTTACTAAACACGAAATACGTTGGCCACAAAATCGCTTTGAAAAGGACACTCTTGAGGCACTTGAGTGAGGAGGATGTATTTTGGCTTGTTCACAGGATAGGCTGGTTCTCTTCTGCCCTGCGCAACCCTAGAGGCATATATATGACTTAATTACTTCTAGATTTTTCTAGGTCAGAGATCTGGAAGCTTGGGGGTTGGCTTAGCGACTTCAGTCACCAATTATCTCTATCAGATGCCACCCATGCACCAGCAAGATGACTCTCTCTCTCTCTCTCGCTAACTCCGCCCACCTACTGTTCTCGGAAATAATAAAAAAAAAACTTACGGTGGGGTTTTCGAGAACCTCTCAAAACACGTGGCAAATATAAGTATTGCATATTTCCTCACAAACATGATGCAATACCTCATAAAAATATAAAAAAGATTACATAAGCCCTCGTTCATATCTCGCATGGATATTATAGCATTCTTAAACAAACTACGTAAGACTTCGTAACAAAATATGTGAAATAAAAACTCGATTCTCAAAAATAACGTAAATTTACATATACTGACTTGACTAAAGAATACAATGAAATAAATGACGAAAGTCTTACATAATTTACATACAAAACTTAAACCTACATGAGAGGAACTCACGGTAAGAGCTCTGGAGACGGTTCAATAAGTTATGCAATCAGGGGAAGGTAGATCACCGGATAGTAACACTAATAATGAGAGAGAGAGAGAGAGAGAGAGAGAGAGAGAGAGAGAGAGAGAGAGAGAGAGAGAGATTTCGTAAAGCTACGTTCGCTAATGATTGACTGGTTTATGGAATATAGCGTCGCTTTGGAGAAAAATAAGAACTAAGCAGCCGGAAGACAGCATTAATGGCCCCTGTATAACAAACAAACATATACAAATATAGGTATTACTAGTGTACGTGACACGTCATATATGACGGCTAAATCTTCAATAAGAAGTGCACAACTGCGTACATGTGCCCTCCTCTCACCAGAATATGAGTACTCCCTCTTCCCCCTTATCCTAGGGAAGGGGAGAGCTGAGCGTGTCCGAATATAACCTTTTCTATGATAACTTTATTAACTATTCACTTCACAGAAGAAATCCATAAATAAAATATATCAACAAATTATTTACTCTACACTAGACCAGCTTCGTAAGATAGCTCTCCCTAAAAAAGATTATTTTTTTCCGGGCCTAAAACTATAGATTCAGCCTGAGATAAATAATCTGCAACCAAGTTATCTTTACGTGATATATGCTTTACATTAATATATGGTTGCAAACACAATGACTACCTAGTTATCCTTTGATTATTATTTTTCATCTTATTAACAAAAGTTAAAGGAATATGATCCAAATACACTGTAATTTCTTCATTTTGTGGTCGATTCACATAGACCTTAAACTTGTTTATCACTATGATTAATGCTAGCAGTTCCTTTTGAACTGTAGAGTAGGCTTGTTGCTGCTTCTTCAGGTTCGATGACATAGAACAAACAGGGTAAAGAATTCCTTCCTTATCTTCTTGCAATAAGAGAGCTCCAATCCCGTTATTCGACGCATCCACTTGGATAAGGAATTTCTCGTTTAAATCCCGTTTTGAAGTTAATATGGCCTTCCTAGGATTATTCCTTTTTCCTGATATCTCAGTAACGTAGGTCTGGTCACTGCTCCTCTCCAAAATCCGGAATAGTTCTTGGAACTCGTTGGCAAGAGGGGATCTCCTTACCGATAAGTAGACCGACACCTGTTGTCGTACCTCAAACTGTCTGTTCGTACTCTTCATACCAAACCTTTTCTTTGTCCGTCATGGACTCTTCATTTTCACGTCTTTTAGGAAAAATTTCCTTACCTCGCTAATCCTTTTCCTCAAATCCTTGACATTTTCTCCATCTATTTCCTCTCGATCCTTCCTTTTTTCTGCCAACATTTTATTTGGTCCTTTGCTGATGGGTTCTCCTCGTACTTCCATCGGGTGTAATGGAATTTACTTGATGCACTTGTTATGCTTTTCAGCCGTCTAACACACGGGACATGCTTGGCAAAACTGGCTCACGTCCTTATGCATGCCAGGCCAGAAAAAGTGTTGCATAGTCTTCTCCGACGTCTTCCTTATCCCCATATGACCCGTCTCGTGCACTACAGTGATCACCTGTCTTCTCAACAGTGCGAGAATCATTATCTAATGGTGTATCTCAAATTCGGAACTCCAGGGATAACCGCGGGTCTATGCTTCCTCATAAGTAACCCATCCTTAAGATAATAACAGGTCGGAGACTGCTGTGCCTCCGTCTCATCCACCATACGGTACAATAACTATCAGCCTTTTCCTACTCTCACTTGTCCTACTTCTAATGCTGAGTTTTCTATTTCTTCCAGGTCCATTTCTTGTTTGTCTCCTTGTCCACTCGTTTGTCGTTCCTCTTCGCTAGGGCTTACTCGCGATTTTTCCTCTTGCATACCGTCAAGGGTATCCCCTTCTTCGGAAAGCAAATTCTCCAAGTTCATCGCTCCTTTAATTTCTTTTTCCTTTTCAGCAGCCACTTCCTTAGTCATACTCCTAGTCATCATACAACTAGGAAACTGATACAGGTAGTCTCTCTCGAGATCAGTCGTAGGACTATACTTCAATGGTTTCTCCGTTATAAAGGGACAAGGCACAAACGGTGCTCCACCAACCTCTTTACCCAGCAGGACGTCTACTCATTCGACAGCCAATGAATCAAAATTACCTGTCACCAACTCGCAGGACAGTTTCAAACGGCCAATAGGGGTAACCTCTTCACATCCTATTCCCTTCAAAATAACCGAGTCTCCTGTGAGAGACTGTTCCACCAACAGGTGTACTCCTCTTATCGCCACATCATGGTTACAACCTGTGTCGCGAAATATCTTGACCGAGATTCACTCACTCCCGTATATTGCTGATTGCTGTTAACATACCTTCGTAAATATATCATTTAAAGGCTTCCACGCTGTTTGGTTTTGTCCTGTTCATTGTGTAAACGTTGGCTGGTTTATTTTCCTCTTCGTCCTTTCCCGATTGTTTCTTCGTCTTTGCATTTTGTGAAGCCGAATTATCCTTAATCACTTGGGCAACTGCTTTTGGTTAGTCTGACCTGCATTCCTTACTGATATGGCCTCTGTTGCCACACTTAAAACAGACAATATTATCCTTCTGCATGACTTTCACGATATTTGAAGATGATTCGACGATTGTTGCTGTGGTACTATCGCATTCTGCTGCTTATGAACAGTACCAGTGCTACTTCCACTGTAACTATTGAACTTGTTCACATAGGTATTACTGAACTGGTTTCCATGGTTCGGCGAATACTTGACACTTGGTCAGAACGACGGTTGAAACTTCATACCCGAGGAGGATTTACAACTTATAATATTATAGTCTTCACTCAGCGAAGCAGCTTTATTAAGTTTCTTCACACCTCTTTCTCTTTCTCTCTCAAGCACGTTCGAATATGTTCTGGAATTCCTTATAGATACTATTCTAGTACTATCAATTCTTCTAAATCAGCCCTTTCCCTCACATTAACAGCTTTTATCCATCTTTGTAAACATCGTCGTACCTTGTAAGCGTAATACAGGAAAGTAATTTCCTCGTCCTTCCACAAACTTCGGAAATTTTCCTAATAATATTCAGGGGTCGTCTGGTACACCAGCAGTACGCTCCTCTTTACTTCTTGATAATCCTTTCTCTGGTAATGAGATGAGGAAACATATGCACTGCGTCCTTTCCCAGTAAGAACGCTCTGCAATTATACATGTTATTTGCCTTTTGGCCATTCTATTATCGATGCGACCTTTTCAAAATGATCGAATAACTCATTGGGAGCTTCTTCTGCGAATTTCGGGATCAACGTCTGTGCATTTACTACATCAAAAATCTGTGTTGCCAAGCTTGCACAAGCATCCAACAGTTCCAATTCCCTCACATGTCCTGGTTTTTCTATCTCTTCTTCTTCTCGTTTGCCATCGTCTTCAACTTAATCAAATCCTCTTCCGGTGCAATCCATCGAATCACAGCCTCTACATTCCTATGTATGATTTCATGCCTTTGGCTCCTAGGTCAGCTGATCCTTGCTTCTCTATGAATCCTTCTTCAGCCTTCTCCAACAGATCATGAGCTGCTACAATACCTTCTTTCGACAATTTTCCCGAGTTTATCAACGCTTCTAAGGCTAGACACTTAATTTGGGCTTTAATCATTCCACTCGTTGCATAGCCACCACATGCCACCAATATAGAGAACCACTGAGCTTTAGTTACATTAGCTTCTGACAATTCCTGAACATTTAGGTTTTTCAAAAACTCTTGGATATTAAACTGTGCCATCTTGTACTTTACAATGAATTTTTTACCTCTCAAAAAAAAAAAAAATATCCTAACAATACACAAACTCCTATCGACGCTGTGCTGTTCAATCATTTAATCAAAACACAACCCTGTTATCACTAATATTTAAAACAGACTCACTCGATCCCAAGGGTCTGGGCATCAAAAATATATATTATAGTCCCGTGGTCTGGGAACCAAATATATTATATATATTATGGCTAGCAAGCTACACAATCTCTCGAGTTCCAAACTCACTTGTTTGTTTTTTACATCAATCTGTTATATTTTAGAAAATATTAATACCTGAGCTCTTAGACGATTATATAAATCCCAGACAGCAATATATGAAAACACTGAATATCTAAAGGCCTTTTAAGTACACTCAGAAAAAAACTGGGTAATTATTATTATTAAGAACTATTGTATTAAAACAACCTCTTACTTCAATTCTTTAACAGGGATACGAGTGAGTACTGAAATAAACACTGGTGATTGAAATAATACATTCTTTACGAAAATAAATTTATTCTATAAAAATTACAACACTTTGAAAGAATTTACATAAAAAATAAACCAGTCAAAATATTAAGTCTGAACAAAACTTAGACTAAGCCCAAAGAAATTAATACTTATGAAAATTATACAATCCCATGTTTCATTTGAAATTGAATTTTAAACCAACATTTAAGATTGATACTTCATGAAAATAGATAACCTTCAACACTCTAATGCTTAAACTCTTAAAGAAATTGCATAAAGTAACTGATAAACGTACAAATCTAGCTCACACAAAGTTAACCAGATAACGATACAAATATACTTCACATTTGTACATGAATCTCTCTGGGCTAGTTACAAAGATTTACACAATACCAGCACTAAACACAACACAATAAATCTATAACTTCTGGCAAATTTGCTGCAATGTTTTAACTCACTTCACACAATAAACGTTAGGCACAAAATCAGGTGGGAGAGGACACTCTCGAGGCACTTGAGAGAGGAGGATGTACTTTGGATAGTTCACAAGATAGGTTGGTTCGCTTCTGTCCTACGCATCGCTAGGGGACACGTATATATGACTTAGTTACTTCTAGATTGTTCTAGGTCCGAGATCTGGAAGCTTGGTGGTTGGCTTAGCGACGCCAGAGTTACCAACTATCTCTATCAGACTCCGCTGATGCACCAGTGAGACGACTCTCTCTCTCTCAACTAGGTCCAACCACCTACCGTTCTCGAAAATGAAAAATGATAAAAACTTACGCTGGGGTTTTTGAGAACCTTCCTAAACACGTGGCAAATATAAGAATTGTGTATTTTCTCACAAACATCATGCAATACCTCATAAAAATATAAAAAAAAGATTACATAAGCCCTCATTCATATCTCGTATGGCTCATATAGCACTCTTAAACCGATTACTTTGTAACAAAAAATGTGAAATAAAAAGATAATTCTTAAAAATAATGTAAATTTACATACAACGATTTGAATGAAGGATACATTGAAATAAATGACGAAAGTATCACGTAATTTACATACAAAACTTAAACCTACATGAAAGCAACTCCCCATAAATAAAATACATTAATAAATTATCTACTCTACACTAGACTAGCTTCGTGAGAATATATATATATATATATATATATATATATATATATATATATATATATATATATATACATACATATATGTATATATATATATATATATATATATATATATATATATATATATATAAGTAGTAGTTTTTCCAGGGCACCAGCCACATGTTGACACACTACTGCTAGAGTATTATTGAGTTGGTCTGGTTAAACAATACTACATTGGTCTCTTCTCTCATGTTACGGCTCATTTACCTTTTGCCTACACATACACTGAATAGTTTGGCCTATTCTTTACATTTTTTCCTCTGTTCTCATACACCTGATAACATTGAGATTACTAAACAGTTTTTTCATCGCTGAAGTTGTTGACTACTGCATACTAATTATTCTGTGGCTACTTTCCTCTTGGTAAGGGTAGAAGAAACTCTTTAGCTATGGTAACCAGCTCTTCTAGGAGAAGAATACTCCAAAATAAAACCGTTGTTCTCTGGTCTTGGATAGTACCATAGCCTTTGTACCATGGTCTTTCATTGTCTTGGAGGAGAGTTCTCTTGCCTGAGGGTACACTCGAGCACACTATTCTATCTTATTTCTCTTCCTCTTGTTTTTTCAAGTTTTTATAGTTTATATGGGAAATATTTACTTTGATGTTGTTACTGTTCTTAAAATATTTTAATTGTTAAATACATTTCTTGTAGTTTCCTTTCCTCACTGGACTATTTTCCCTGTAGGAGCCCTCGGGCTAATAGCATTCTGCTTTTCCAAAGAGGGTTGTAGCTTAACAAATAATATATGTATATATATATATATATATATATATATATATATATATATATATATATATATATATATATACATAAATATTCTTAAGGAGGTGGTCTAGTATAGAGTAAATCCAGTAGTTTATTCATGATTTATTTATATATTTCATCATGCATTGAGATAAGTTTCTCTCACGTAGATATAAGTTTATTATGTAATTTACGTAAGACTTTCATCGTTATTTTATTTGTATTCTTTATTCAAGTCAGAATATGTAAATTTGCGTTATTTTTAAGAATTAACTTTTTTATTTCACGTAATTTTATTACGAAGTCTTACGTTTGAGAGTGTTATGTGACTATACAAGATAGGAACAAAAACTTATGTAATGTTATTTTATATTATTATGAGGTATTGTGTCATGTTTGGGAGAGAATATGCAATATGCCATGTGCTTTGAAAAATTCGCGAAAATTCTAGTGATCGGATGTTATATGTTTTTTATTTCGAGGAACTAGGTAACTGAGAGAGGTGTCTGGCATTGCGCGAGTACACATTTGAGAGAGCAATACTTGGTAACTCTGATACCTTGCCCAGCCCACACGCTTCCAGAACTCTGTCTTCTGGATTCATTCTGGGAGTAGCTAAGTTTCATATATAAGGCGACCCCAGCGTTGCATAGACAGATAGAGAATTCCAGCCTTAGCACACAGCCATCTCCACCTCTCTCTCACTCATGCACGCAGCTGAGTGTATTGTTTTAAAAGTATTCAGTGAAATAACGAAGTTTTGGTGTGATGAAGTTTTGTAATCATAGAGTTTTTGTAAACGGCCTAGTAGGAAGGTGATAGGTACTTGTATTGTGATCTGGTTATCAATTTTCATTAAGTGTCAAACTTAAATATTGTATTAAGATCTATTTTCAAATGAAACAAGTGATTGTATGATTTTCATACGTATTTGATTTGTCTTAGACGAAGGATTATTCAGATTTAACATTTGAAGTAAAGTAATTATATAATTTTCAGATTGTATCATTTTTGTCTTAATATAAGTTTTGTTCAGACTTAATATTTCGAGTGATTTATTTGTTTTATGTAAATTCTTTCAAAGTGTTGTAATTTATTTACAATATATTTATTTTTGTAAAGGGTGTATTATGACAATCACCATTGTTTGAATTAGTATTTGGTCGTATCCTGTTAAAGAATCGTAGTAAGTAATAGTTTTAAATAAATCTTAAGAATAATTACCCAAGTTTGTTCTGAGTGTACTTAAGACACCTTTGGATATTCAGTGTTTTATATATTGCTGTCTGGGAGTTATTTAACTGTCCCAGAGTTCGTGTATTAATATTTTCAAGTGTAACCGTTTTAATGTAAAAGCAAACAGGTGAGTTTCGGACTCGAGAGGTTGTATAGCTTACCAGGCGTAATATATCTCATATCATATATATATATATATATATATATATATATATATATATATAATATATATATATATATATATATATATATATATATATATATACATATATATATATATATATATATATATATATATATATATACATATACTATATACATATACATATATATATATATATATATATATGTATATATATATATATATATATATATATATATATATATATATATATATCAACAACATCAACAAATGCAGCCGTTTCTAGTCCACTGCAGAACAAATGCCTCAGACATGTCAATTCATGTCTGTTTTTTTTTTTTTTTTAGTTTTCATCTTCACGCTAGCCAATACAGATTGATAATACAGTGATGGAAAACTTTTGTCTGATCTCTCAAAGCAAATCAACCGGGTATGGGTGGCCTTGACTAGTACAGACGATACTAGATCATGGCGATACACAAATGCTTTCACAACGTTAAGGGTATCCCTACTTTGATAGGGCTATATATATATATATATATATATATATATATATATATATATATATTATATATATATATATATATATATTATATATATATACATATATATATATATATATATATATATATATATATATATATATATATTATATATATATATATATATATATATATATATATATATATATATATATATATATATATATATATATATATATATATATATATATTACAGGGACTTTTCATGTATCTGAAACCCTTTCTCATTATAATTGCATTTTTAAGGAGAATACGCATTATGCAATAACGGCATCCCGATTACATAAATAATACATTAGCAGTAATCTCTGCAATTGCTTTTAATACATGACTATTTACTCCCGGGAAACCTCATTAACTGACTACATCTTGAGTTATATCTATAATTATTGGAGCGTCTGCATCCTTCCATTCAACTGTCAACCCACAGTAATTCTTGACTCATCGAATTGTAGTTACTCTCTCCACTTTTTCCATCTTGATTCATATCAGAAACACAATCTCTTTATTTCCTGCTCATTCATAATGAATATTTACCACTTGGGAATGTATGGGAGAGAGAGAGAGAGAGAGAGAGAGAGAGAGAGAGAGAGAGAGAGAGAGAGAGAGAGAGAGAGAGAGAAAGGATGATTTCAATCTTCCACATCTCCTCTACTACATTCTTCTTGTAGCAACTATTGAACGGAAGATACTGATTATTGTTTTAGTTTTATTAAAGTTTAAAGGTATTCTGAAATTCCAAGCTTTAAAATGGTCATATCGAAATAAATTTAGCAAAGTTAACAACAGGAATATGCACACCAAAAGATCATGAATAAACATTAAAAAACCGAATGACACTTATACATACATCTGACGTTGATACATACATATACCAGGGGAGAGAGGGGGCGGCTGAAATTTACTGCAGTATTAAAT
>NC_090733.1:67023506-67041006 GCF_036898095.1 Palaemon carinicauda
AGAATCAATTATTGAATAAATTTTAACAAAACTTGGTAGACATGTAGGTATGACTTAAGACAATAGATTTTTAAGAAAATGCATCGAAGTATACATATGCAGTAGAGTTATGGGCAAAATAAGATTCCTCGTTTTTTGTTTTACTGTAGATGAATCTTATGATAGAACGCTTGAATACATCTATAAGGCTAGTACAGGAATCCTAAAATTACATTTAGCGAGTGAGAAAATTCTGATTGAGAAAGGAGTTAGAGAGGGAGACTTCGTCTATCCTAAAATATTCCCAGAGTTCATAGTGGAAGTTTTTAAGAATTTAGATTGGTGAATACTTGAACAACTTAAGGTTTGCTGATGGCATAGTTCTATTTAGTGAATCAGGGATGCATTTTAAAAGATGATAAAAGATTTGAATAGAGAAAGTAGAAATGTATGACTGAAAATGAGTATGAGTAAAAATAAGGTAATGTTCAATGAAAATCCAGACAGACAAACAATAAGGTTATTGTCGAACCTCTAAAAATTGTTAATGGATATACATACTTAGGACAGACAGTAAATGTTTCTCCAGGACATGAGACTGAAATTAAAAGACGGATAAGCATGGGGTGGAGCGCTGATGATAAAGAAAATAAGATTATGAAAATTAAATTGCCACTTTTTCTAAAAAGAAAAGTATTTAATCAGATGCTTATACCATTATTAACTTATCCATCAGAAACTTGAAGCCTTACTAAAGCCTTAAAACATAAACAAGTTACAACAAAAAGAGTTATGGAAAGAATAATGATGGGAATAATACTAAAAGACAGAAAAAGAACAACATGGATAGAAGAGCAAACTAAAATAAAGGATATTCTAACAAGAAGGGAAAGAAATGGACAGCGGGGAAGGGGGAAAAGTCCTATAAGTAAGGTAATACCCGATGGCATTACCCATAATGAGACTGCCAGATAAAAGAATAACAGAATGGGTCCCTAGAGACTGCAAACAAAGCAGTGGAAGGATGAGAAGATGCTGAATTGACTAGCTAAGAAAATTTGCTGGTTTGGATTGGCATTGAACAGGGATTCCCAACATTTCTAGACCTAAGGCACCCTAGTAAAGGCAATTAGAATCTTGCGGCACCCTTATTAGAAATATTACTTTATATAGTCTTTACTTTTTCCTTTTAATGTGGAATATATCGGAGAAAAGGCATAACTAAAGAATTAAGAATGTTTAATCTTTTCTATTCATATAAAAATGAACACATACATAGATATCATCCGTTACTGATTTCTTTGAAATAGATAAAAATAAAACCAAATTAAATATACTCATAAAGCTATAGAAATAATGAAATACATAAGTACAGTTAAATAAATGTTAAAAGCAATAAATTAGTAAACTGAACAACAGCAATGAGAGAACACCACAATGTTATTTCACGATTAATGTGAGACAGGCGGTTGATGTTTAGAGTACAAAGCCTTGATATCAGGTGTAATAGTTGATAATGCCCCACGTATATCTTCCTCAAGACTCAGGAGTCTATTTCTTGCTTTGGATTTTATTGTTGCTATTGCTGAAAAGGCTTGCTCGCATAAATATGAGACTGAGAAGGGCAAAATTAGATTTGTGGATTTTTTCGATGTGGAAAAAAAAAAAAAAAAAAAAAAAACAGCCATTGATGCCTCACTCGTTAAATCTAACTTTCAGTGTAGAATCAGTGCAAAGATCAATGAATTCATCTCGCTCACTAGCTGTGAAATCTAGCTTTTCTGCAGTCTGCTAACTCAATTTTGATACAATCCAATCAAGATTCTCGGTATAAAGATGGAAAATACATATCGACTGCATCTTGCAGCTAGTGAGGTGGTCCAGAATAAGGTTTTTCAGTTTTCCTAAGTTATTGCCTTCTGCCATATGAAGAAGAGAGGGAAAGTTTGACAAATCTCCTTTGAATAGCAGACTTCCAAGAACTTAGTTTTCTCCTGAAACTTTTCCTTTTTTTAGTTGCAGAAACTATTGTCTGAGGGCACCCCGGCATTAAAAGATTTAATTCATTAATCTTAGTGAAAATATCTGCAGGAGAAACCTTTCCTTTTGTTAGTTGAAGAATCTAGTGTCTCAGGGAGCCTTGGCATTCATTGAAAGATTTAATTCAATAATCTTAGTGAAAATATCTGCAAAATAAGAAAGTTTCAAACACCAAACATCCTTTTATAGCAGCTTATAAAATTAATCTTCCTTTTTTTCCTTAGAAAAGGTTTCTAGTTCTCCTTTGAGATGAAGAACTCTGTTCAGTACACGTCCTCGAGATAACCACCTGATATCTCTGTGCGTTAATAATGTGAAGTAAGTTGCACCCATCTCCCGACAAAGTTTTTCAAAAAGCCTACACTTTAGAGGCCGTGACTTCAAGAATTTTACCAGTTTAACAAACTGGTTCAAGACTTCAGCCAGCTCTTCACCACAAGTCTTTGTAATTAGTGCCTCTCTTATGTAAAAAAAAAAAAAAAAAACAGTGAGTTATTATCGTGGATGGATTTTCCTTCAATGTTCTGAAGATACATCAGTAAAGAATACGAATCCTCCGTACAAAGCTACAGCATGAAATGAATACATATGATACAATCTTTTATACTTTATCCAATGTTATGTAATAATTAATACCTGGAGAGACGTTATACCGAAAGTTAATGAAATGCAGGATGGCAACAGCTGCCTACCTTACCTGCGATGTATGAAATACGAATATACAATGGAGTAAGGTAAGATATGACATAAGATATCACAAGGAGAGTAATATGAATATTCTTCTTGAGAATGAAAGTGTTTGATTAGCATATAAGCTTCCACAAGAGGAGTAATAGTGGTAGATATATCATGATGACGGAACCATTGGAGCTGCATGTAATCTTTATTTATGAAACAATCAAGTATCCTTTTTCTAACGTGATATAATAATTAAAACCTGGAGAAGGCGTCA
Organism: Palaemon carinicauda; assembly: GCF_036898095.1. NCBI lineage: Eukaryota > Metazoa > Arthropoda > Malacostraca > Decapoda > Palaemonidae > Palaemon > Palaemon carinicauda. The sequence goes on from NC_090733.1 coordinate 67,026,478, forward strand.
TTCAGAAAGTTAATGAAATGGAATAAAACTTCTAGAATACTGTGTAGTATTAAGCCTCATGATGGAGAAGGCCTGACTATTAGAATTTAACTGCCTGCCTAGTATTACAAACAGGATGGAACTGTCAAGGAAGATCTGAATGTAAAGGATGGCCAGAATTATGAATAATCTTATGCAACATGCATAATGAACTAACTCAGCTGTGATGTATAAAACACAAAATTTACAATGGAATATTACCCAATTTCTTTTATACTAGAATCTATATCAAAACGAATATATCTTTTCTTCAGTGAATTCCCAATTTTTTTTTTTTTCAATCCCACCCAAATCTCGCTGTACCCATTGCCAATATTGCGGCACCCCAATGTGCCGCGGCACATTTTAACAATATCATTTTATTTTGGATGAATATGTTGAACTAGATTTCATTGAGAAGGAGAGATTTGAAGATATCCCTTGATCCTGTAAATGGCATATATCATTATCTATCTCATCATCCGGTGTTTAAGGAATCTACTACGACTCCAATGAGGATATTTTTTAATACAAGCAATAAGAAGATATAATTTCATAATTTCCTAAAGGCCTAAACTATTGTCTGGGTAAAGGACCTAATTTGACCAAGAAGTTGATAAATAGGCTGCTGCAATTCCGTATAAACAAATACGCTGTAGTAGCAGATCTCAGTGAAGCTTTTTTGAAAATAGGAATTAATGGAAGTCATCAAGAATTCAAAATGTTCTTATGCATTGATCATAATGATTAAAAGCATGCTATAACTTTTAGGTTTAAGGCTTTTCTATTTTGGAGTAACTTGCTCACCATTCATTTTGAGCCAAGCTATTCAGTGTCATTTGCGCAATCATTCAGATCATATTGCTAATATGGTATAGAAATATTTTTATGCATATAATTTCCTGTAAACTTTTGAGAAATGGGAGGATTTGGAACTCAACAGTTATGTTAGAAGTCAATATGCCTATAGGGTAATGGCCTAGTAATCTGAGCACATTCAGTGACAAGCATTCATCTGATGCTGTTGACTTAAAATTAGGGAAATTACTTGGTCTTTTCATAAGCTTTCGCTCCCACACGTGCACCCACTCTGAGTCAATGAGAGAGAGAGAGAGAGAGAGAGAGAGAGAGAGAGAGAGAGAGAGAGAGAGAGAGAGAGAGAGAGAGAGAGAGAGAGCTAATGGCAAATCGAACAATATTTAGAGACCCACACACACATATACAAATATTCACACACACATTTATATATATATATATATATATATATATATATATATATATATATATATATATATATATATATATATATATACATATATATATATATATATATTGAATGATATACCTGATGCAGAAGGAGACTTGTATGTGCCTATGAATTAATACGGTGTGTTTAAAGTCGAAGCCATTATTAAAAAAGTATAGTTAAGGGGAGATGAAGATGATTTGGGCATTATCTTTTTACTCAACAAGAGAGATTAGTTTACCAAACTATTAACTGGGCACCACAGGGCAATAGAAAAGTTGTAAGCCCCAAGGCTACATGGCTGAGAACTATGAGGTATTAAGCAGGGGATGATGAATTGAGAAGTATTGATTAGAAAGCAAAAGACACAGACGACTACCGAAATCTAGTCGAGGCCCTTTGCATCAACAGGAGATGATGATGATGATGATATATATATATATATATATATATATATATATATATATATATATATATATATATATATATATATATATATATATATATATATATATATATATATATATATATATATATATATATATATATATATATATATCATTATACGAGAGACAGAGTTTGTAGGTGACTGTAAGTTACACCTTCAGCCCTGTAATGTACTTTGAAAGACCATATGATGTTTACCGGTATTAGGCGTGTTCAAAATCCCAAGTACCGATTCCTTTCCAGATTTTAACACTGACCGAGACCGCCACCTGCCACAAAACAGTACAGTACTGTGTCCCATTTGTCAGTTGTTGTTTATAGTTGTTTTTGGTTTCGTAGTATCTCTATCATCTTGAAAAATCTGAAGCTCAGGCAACTATATTATTATTATTATTATTATTATTATTATTATTATTATTATTATTATTACTAGCTGAGCTACAACCCTAGTTGAAAAAGCAAGATGCTATAAGCCCAAGGGCTCCAACAGGGAAAAATAGCCCAGTGAGGAAAGAAAATAAGGAAATACATAATTGATAAGAATAAATTAACAATAAATCATTCTAAAAACAGTAACATCAAAACAGAAATGTCATATATAAATTATAAAAAGACTTATGGCTTATGGCAGCTTGCTCAACATAAAAACAATTGCTGCAATTTTGAACTTTTGAAGTTCTGATTCAACTACCCGATCAGGAAGATCATTCTACAACTTGGTCACATCTGGAATAAAACTTCTAGAATACTGTGTAGTATTGAGCCTCATGATGGAAAAGGCTTGACTATTAGAATTAACTGCCTGCCTAGTATTACGAACAGGATAGAACTATCCAGGAAGATCTGAATGTAAAGGATGGTCACAATTATGAAAAATCTTATGCAACATGCATAATGAACTAATTGAACGACGGTGCAAAGATTAATATCTAGATCAGAAATAAGAAATTTAATAGACTGTAAGTTTCTGTCCAACAAATTAAGATAAGAATCAGCAACTGAACACCACACAGGAGAACAATACTCGAAACAAGGTAGAATGAAAAAATTAAAACACTACTTCACAATAGATTGATCGCCGAAAATCTTAAAAGACTTTCTCAATAAACCAATTTTTTGTGCAATTGAAGAAGACACAGACCTAATGTGTTTCTCAAAAGTAAATTTGCTGTCAAGAATCCCCCCTAAAATTTTAAAAGAATCATACAAAGTGAAAGAAAAATTAACAATGCTGAGATCCAGATGGTGAGGAGCCACTGTCCTTGACCTACTTACAATCATACTTTGAGTTTTGTTAGAATTCAACTTCATACCCCTTAATTTGCACCATGCACTAATTTTAGCTAGATCTCTATTAAGGGATTCATGAACCCCAGATCTACATTCAGGAGATGGAATTGATGCAAAGAGAGTAGCATCATCTGTATATGCAACACGCTAGTTTTCTAGGCCAAACCACATGTCATGGGTATATAGTATGAAAAGTAATAGGGCAAGAACACTGCCCCGTGGAACGCCAGATATCACATTCCTATACTCACTATGGTGTCCATCAAGTCGGAAGTGTTTAAACACCCAGCCCAGGTCCAGCAGTAGCCTACCAGTCAGAAGCTCATTCCAGTTTCTTTTTATTTATTTTCTAATTATAAAGAGACGCAGTCCCCTAAGAACTGTGATGTAGGTTTCTTTTTTTTTTAAATTTGGTAATGAAACCTAGGAGCCAAAAGCTCGAATGTCATTTCTGATATGCGCAACTCCACATTCGACTTTAAGACAAAACAAGGCTTCACTGAGACTTTTGTACCATTGAAAATGTTACTACTCAGTTTTAACGTGAACTGCGTAACCTTTCCTTTCTGATATTACTGTTAGTTTTTAATGAATTTTTGTCGGAAACTTCAATAGATGCCTTTCTTTCAGTCATTCTAATACCAAAAAAGGTTGCCATACATCCTTTCGATTTTGCTGTAAGTGAATGTGTAGTAAATTAAAAACCTAGCTTCCATAGACGAAGAACAATGACAACCGTACGGAAGAAATCAGCGAAAACAACGAAAGTTAGTTGACAATGATTTCAGATTGGCAGTCGGATGAAACAGTAAAGTTTATAAAAAATCCTATTCCTTACAGCTAAATGAGCTAATGGTATTTATTGACCACACTTTGTATTGTTTTAATTGAAAATAAATTCAACGTGCATTAAAACAACTGTTCTTTCCTAGCTTGAGTAGCCGAAAGTTTAACTTACTTATTAACATATGCAATATTAACTGAACAGTCCAAGATAAGAGAGTTAAACGGTAACCAGGTATTTCCAGCTCCACCTTTTCGCTCAAGTAAGTGACGTCAGCAGGATTTTTAACATAAATGCAAGTGTAACTCCTGTAGACTTTATACTAACCCTAAAGTCAATCAATCGTTACTTTACCTTGAATTTTTCTCCAATATTTCGACTTCTGTGTATAAGCTCCTAGTTTGTAAGCATCAGTGAGTTATATATTTTATCTTAATATATTTTGCAATAGATTATAACTTTGGTTTGGGTACCTGGACAATTATTGCCTCCATTGGTCAATTATAGTCTAGGGACAGTAACGTCAGTTAGGTACGTGTTATTTTATCTTAAATATTTCATTATAGGGGAGGGGGCAATTCGTCTTATGGGGGCAGTTATCCTATAAATATTTAGTATGATCCTTTATCCATTTCAGGAGTTATTTACTTACTAGTACTGTCTTAAAGAGATCTTGACCATGCTCTCTGTATCTTAGTCGCAACTGACACTTCATTTATATATATATATATATATATATATATATATATATATATATATATATATATATATATACATGTGTATATACACACATTATATATATATATATATATATATATATATATACACACACACATATATATATATATATATATATATGATATATATAAGGAAATGCATATATATATATATATATATATATATATATATATATATATATATGAAAATATATAAATAAGGAAATGCATACAATCTATAAAACACACTATATATATATATATATATATATATATATATATATATATATATATAAATATATTTATATATACACACAAACTCACATACACACACACACACACACACATATATATATATATATATATATATATATATATATATATATATATATATATATATATATACATACGTGCTAAGCTACAACTCTAGTTGTAAAAGCATGATGCTATAAGCCCAGGGGCCCCAACAGGGAAAATTGAACAGTGAGGAATGGAAACAAGGAAAAACCAAATATTTAAAAAGCAGTAACATTGAAATAAATATTTTCTATATAATCTCAAAACAAGAGGAAGAAAAATAAGATAGAATAGTGTGCCAGAGTGTACCCTCAAGCAAGAGAACCCTACCCCCAAGACAGTGGAAAACCATGTTACAGAGGCTATGGCACTACCCAAGTCTAGAGAACAATTATTTGATTTTAGAGTGTCCTTCTCGTAGAAGAACTGCTTACTATAACCTAGGAGTCTCTTCCACCCTTATCAAGAGGAAAATAGCCACTGAACAATTACAGTGCAGTATTTAACCCCTTGAGTGTCGAGGAATTCAATATTGTTTGGTGGTAATCTTAGTGCTGTCAGGTGTAATAGGCCAAAATATTCAGTGTATGTGTAGGCAAAGGGAAGTGAACCATAACCAAAGAGAAGGATCCAATCTAGTACTGTCTGCACAGTTAAAGGACCCCATAACTCCCTAGCAGTAGTATCTAACAGGTGGTTAGTGCCCTGGCCAACTTACTACCTATCTATCTATCTATCTATATATATATATATATATATATATATATATATATATATATATATATATACAGTATATATAGAGAGAGAGAGAGAGAGAGAGAGAGATAGAGATACAGTATATATAAATATATATATATATATATATATATATATATATATATATATATATATATGTATATATATGTATATATACATATATATATAATATATATACATAATATATATATATATATATATATATATATATATATATATATATATATATATATATATATATATATCTTACGAAGCTGGCGTAACGTAAGTAGATTATTTTATTCAGGTATTTGATTTGCGTATTTAACAGATGTATAGCCAGCTCGTAAGGTGAGTTCTGCTCATAAGGGATTAAGTAAATGTATGTGAATTACATAAGACTTGTCATTCATCTAGTTATAGTTTTATTTGGTTCCATATATGTAAATTTACATCATTTTAAATAATAAAATTTTCATTTCACATAGTTTTGTTATGAGGTCTCATGTAATCCCATTAAAAAGTATTCTGTATGACAAATGCTAGGGATTGCATCATGCTTACACGTGGTTGGAAGATGCATGACGATTCTAGACTGATGTTCACTTTTTTTTTTTTTTTTTTTGTTACGAGAGGAGGTGGGCGAAGTTAGTCGAGAGTGTTGCCTTGCCAAGCGACAATATCACCCTACTACCATTCCGTCAAGTTGGCAACCTGACGTCGTGAGAGGCCAGCCAGACCTGACCCCACAAGATTCCAGAATGAATTAGGTTGATATTTAAGGGCCTGGCAATGCATAGGAACGAGAGATCCAGCCTGACCTCAAGAAAGAGCCAACGTCCAACAGTCCTCTCACTAGCATCTTTCCAGATGCCATGTAAATCCTCTCAAACATGAATAGTGTTCCCTCTCAAACGTGAATAGTGAATTCTCTCTATCCTTAGACTATATAATGCTGTTCAAACGTTGGTGATATTATTATGTGTTTAATCTAAAAGTCAAGTGTCTTAATGTAAGTACATTTTATGTGATGAATGTTTTATGACTGGCCCTGTGATACTTGGATTAAAATTGAAGTATATTTAATTTTGCTTAACTGTTCGGTAACCTTGTGTGAACTGTAAAGACGTAAGAGTAACAGTTACGTATATGTAATTGTAATCATTGCTTATTCACTATCGCGTTAAAATGTCAACTTTTTTCATTAATTGTTAAAATTAAATATTTTCATAAATTAATTTCTAGTGAAACAAGTGATTGTATATATGTTTTTGAAGTGAAAGTTTGTCTTAGTCTCAGGTTTACTGCAGATTTAAATGTCAAGCTATTGATTAATTTTTATTTTCCTGTTATTTCTTTAATTGTTACTTTTAGAGAATCTATATATTTTTGTAAATTGTGTATTATCATTTTTTTGAGAGGTATATTTTGTTAGTAAAAGATGGCTCAATCAAATGTACAAGACTTTTTGGAAAACCCAATTGTTCAGGAATTATCGTAAGCTAATGTAACTAAAGTTCTGAGGCTTGCTATCTTAATGGCATGTGGTGGCCATGCAACAGGTGGAATGATTAATGCCCAAATCAAGTGCGTAGCCTTAAAAGCGTTGATATACTCAGGAAATTTGTCAGAAAAAAATATTGCACCAGCTCACGACTTTTTGGAGAAAGCTGAAGCAGAATTTGTAGAGAATCGAGTATCAGATAACCCACAAAGTGAAGTAATGGAAGGAGAAATGAATGTAGAGGCTGAGATTAGACGAGTTGTAGCGGAATAGAATTTGATTTAGTTAAAGATGATGGTAGAATGGGAAGAAAGAGAGGCGAGAAGAGGCAAGAGAAATTGCAAGACGGGATGAAAGAGAGTAAGGAGGGTCAAGAGAAATTGCAAGACATGCAATGTAAATGGAAGAAAGGGAGAGAGAAGAGGCAAGAGGGAAATAGAAGCCAGAGAAATTGCAAGACGGGAAGAAAGGGAGAGAGAGAAGAGGGAAAAGGAATTGCAAGACGGGAGGAAATAGAGAGAAGAGGCAAGAGAAGGAGAAGAAGTTAGAGAACTAGCAAGGCATGCAAGGCAATTGGAACTGTTGGATGCTCGAGGAAGGTTGTCGCCAACTCAGATAGGTGTGACCCCTAATATGCACGATCCCGTATTTGATGTAGCTAAGTCACAGAGGTTGATCCCCAAATTCACAGAAGTTCATGACAAGTTCTTTGATCATTTTGAAACGGTCGTATCAACGATGGAAAGGCCAGAATATAAATGGCCTGTGTTATTACAGAGTGTCCTTATTGGAAAAGGACGCCTTGCCTTGTCTCAGGACCATAGGAAGAAGTATTAAAAAAATAAGAGGAGTGTGCTGCAAGTGTATCAGATGACCTCTGAATATTATATTGAAAGTTTCCGAAGTTTGTGGTAGGACGAGAAAATAACTTTCCTGGATTACACTTATCAGGTACGACGATGTTTTAGGAGATGGATATGAGCTGCCAAAGTGAAAGAGGTGGCTGATTTAGAAGAACTGATAGTGCTGGTACAATATTTACGAGGAATTCCTGAACATATTCGAACGTACATGAGAGAGGGACAGAGAGGGAACGAAACTTAATAGAGCCGATTCGCTAAGTGAAGATTATAATATTATCAGTTGTAAACCCTCCTCGGGTATGAAGTTTCAACCGTCGTTCCGACCAAGTGTCAAGTATTCAGGAAACCAGTTCAGAAATAACTATGGGAATAAGGTCAATAGTTACAGCGGAAGTAGCAATGGTACTATTCCGAAGAAGAATACAATAGTACCACAGCAACAATCGTCAAATCTTCCTCCTTCAGGTGTTGTGAAATATGTGCAGAAGATTAATTTTGTTTTTTATAAGTGTGGCAAAAAAGGCCATATCAGTAAGGATTGTTGGTCGAAACAACCAAAAGCAGTCGCCAAAGTGGTTAAGTGTAATTCAACTCCAGAAAATACGAAGACAATGAATCAAACGGTAAAGGTCGGTGAGGAAAATAAACCAGCTAACGTTTACACGATGAGCAGGACAACTCCAAACAGCGTGGATGTTTTTAAAACATATATTTATGAAGGTATGTTAGCCGGTTTGGATGCGAGCGAGCAGATTTCAGTCAAGATATTGCACAACACGGGATATAATCATAGGTGATTACACGAGGTATACACTCGATTGTGGAACAGTCTCTCACATGAGATTCTGTCCTTTTGAAGAGTATAGGGGGTGAGAAAGTTACTCCTATTTGGCGTTTGAAACTGTCATTTGAGTTGGAGACAGGTCATTTCGATTTTGCAGTAAAGGATTCATTGGCTGTCGAAGGAGTAAAAGTCCTACTGGGAAATGAGGTTGGTGGGGTGCCGTTTGTGCCTTGTCCCATTGTAACGGAGAAACCACTGAAGTAAAGTCCTACGACTGAACTCGAGAAGGACTTCCCGTATCTGTTTCCTAGTTGTGTGGCGACTAGGAGTATGATGAAAAAAGTGGCTACAGAAGAAGACAGAGAAACCTATGGAACGATGAACTTGGAAGATTTATTTACGGAAGAAGAGGTTTCCCATAATAGTACGCAGGAGGTGACCTCCTGAGAGAGCCCAGGAGAAGAGGAATGACAGCCGAATGAACAGGAAGACAAGGAAGCAATGGACATAGAAGAAATAGGAAATGCAGCAATAGCATTACGACAAGTGAGTTGAAAAAGGCTGATAGGATTGCAACGGAAGGATGGGACATTAATGGAATTAATGTACCGTGTGGATGGATTGCTTATGAGGAAGCATAGACCCGTTGATATCCCTGGGAATGCTGAATGGGGCATATACCATCAGATATTGATTCCCGCACTATTGAGAAGACAGGTGATCGCTGTAGCACACGAGACAGGACACATGGGAATAAGAAAGACAACGGAGAATATTATGGAACACTTTTTCTGGCCTAGCATGCATTAGGATGTTAGCCAGTTTTGCCATGCATGTCACGTTTGTGAGATGGCTGGAAAGGCTAACGAGTACATCAAGAAGGCTCCCTTACACCCAATTGAAGTACGAGGAGAACCCTTCAACACTTAATGATTGACATTGGGGTACTGTTACCGAGAATGAAGAAACGCCACGAACATACGTTAACCTTGATGCATCCAGTGACAAGATACCCAGAAGCCATACTCGTCAGGAATATCAGTGCCAAAGCTATTGCCAAGAAGTTACTATACTTTTTTCCATGTTTTGGTATCCCAGAAATCATTCAGAGTGATCGAGGAACAAATTTCATGTCAAAATTGTTTGAGGATGTGATTGAACTGTTGGATGTGAGACAACAACTGTCTACTGCCTGTCTCTTGGAGACCCAAGGTGCATTAGAGAGATTTCATCAAACCCTAAAGATTATGGTAACAAAATACGGCAATGAAACAAGAAATGAATGGGACATCGGACTACCTTTAATGTTATTTGAGGCACGCAATTCTTATCAATAAAGCATGGGGATGTGGCCCGAATGAAATGGTGTTTGGACGAGAAGTACGAGGACCAATTAAAATATTGGCAGAAAAATGGAAAGACCAAGAGGAAATGGATGGAGAATATGTTGAGAACTTAAGGAAAAGGATTGGCGAGAAAAGAAAATTTTCCCTTGAAAACCTGAAAACGAGCTAAAGAAAAATGAGGAAAAGGTTTGGTATGAAAAGTAAGAACAGACAGTTTACGGTAGGATAACAGGTATTGGTTGTCTTACCGATAAGGAGATTTCCTCTCACCAACAAGTCCCAAGGACCATTCTGGATTCTGGAGGAGATCAGTGACCTGACCTACATTATCGAAACCACAGGAAGAATGAAAACCCCAAGGAAAGTACACGCTAACTTATTGAAACTACACTCAAGTATAAACGAGACCAAAGCTTCATAGGTATGTATGGCGCAAACCATTCCATCTACGGAAAACGGCGATGGATATGAGGTAGGGGCTGTAAGCAAAGTGAATAATTCGACCCACATTAGCAGAAATTATCGCATTTGAACAATGAGCAGCAAGAGGAATTAAGCAGATTGATTAAAAGTTTCCCTGAAATTGTCTCAGACGTCCCGAAACGAACCAACTTGACAAGACATGAAATACACCTTAAGACCAGGTAAAGACCATTCAAACAACATGCTTATCGACTGTCGCTGTATCACCGAGTAGTCATGAGAAAAGAAGAGGACTATTTATTGCAAAACGGATTAGCCAAACAAACTCTAGCCCTTACAGTTCTCCATGCCTGCTTGTGAAAAAACCCGACAGAGCTTTCAGGATGTGTACTGACTATAGAAAGTTGAATTCGATCAATGTGGCAGGCAATTATCCATTGCCACTCATAGACCAACTACTCAACAACATCGAACAAGCGAGGTTCGTTTCTAAGATTGACTTGTTGAAAGGCCATTATCAGATTCATTTGGACGACAATGCTAAATCATTATCAGCTTTTATAACCTCGTTTGTGTTATATCAATACACAGTTATGCCATTAGGTCTAATGAACTCTCCCGCTACCTTTAAACGAGTGATGGATAACCTTCTAGGATCCATTGAAAGAGTAGGCATATATTTCAACGATATTGTAATATATTCATCGACCTGGGAAGAACATCTCCGAATCCTAGAGAACAGGTTTCAAAAGCTGGAAGGAGCACATCTGACGATTAGCCTGGAGGAAAGCAAATTTGGAAAGGCAGCAGTTCGGTACTATTATTATTATTATTATTATTATTATTAAATGCTAAGCTACAACCCTAGTTGGAAAAGCAGGATGCTATAATACCAGGGGACCCAACAGGGAAAATAGCCCAGTGAGGAAAGGAAACAAGGAAAAATAAAATATTCTAAGAATAGTAACATTAAAATAAATATTTCCTATATAAACTATTAAAACTTTAACGAAACAAGAGGAAAAGAAAATAGATAAAAAAGTGTGCCCGAGTGTACCCTCAAGCTAGAGAACTCTAACCAAAGATAGTGAAAGACCAAGGTACAGAGGCTATGGCACTACCCAAGACTAGAGAACAATGGTTTGATTTTGGAGTGTCCTTCTCCTAGAAGAGCTGCTTACCATAGCTAAAGAGTCTCTTCTACCCTTACCAAGAGGAAAGAAAGTAGCCTCTGAACAATTACATTGCAGTAGTTAACCACTTGGGTGAAGAAGAATTGCTTGGTAATCTCAGTGTTGTCAGGTGTATCAGGACAGAGGAGAATCTGTAAAGAATAGGCCAGACTATTCGGTGTCTGTGTAGGCAAAGGGAAAGAACCGTAACCAGAGAGAAGGATCCAATGTAGTATGTCTGGCCAGTCAAAGGACCCCATAACTCTCTAGTGGTAGGATCTCAACGGGCGGCTGGTGACCTGGCCAAACTACTACCTACGGTACTTGGAATTTGAAGTCTGAAGAGGGCAAATCGCCGCTTATGTTGAAGGAATAAGAAAAGCTTTACCACCCACAACAAGGAAGCAATTACAATGATTTCTAGGAAGGACGATTCTCAAGACGGTTTAGCCTGAATTTTTTGGTTATAGTAGCTCCCTACTGATTTGACTAGCCTCAAGAAAAAATTTGTAGGGACCAGCGAGTGCCGGGAATCCTTCGACAAGATAAAGACCATAGTAACTTCGAAACCGATACTGTAAGCACCAGATTTCAACAAAAAAATTTATCATCCAAGTGAATGCTTCGGACAATGGGACTGGAGCTGTCCTATTGCAAGAAGGCAAGGAGGGAATTCTTCACCTCGTGTGTTTTATGTTATCGAAGATGAAGAAGCATCAACAAGCCTGCTCGACAGTTGAAAAGGAACTGCTAGCGCTAATCACAACGATAAGAAAGTTTGAAGTTTATGTAAATAGACCACAGAATCAAGAAATTGTGGTTTATTCAGATCACAATCCTTTAACTTTTGCTAATAAAATGAGGAATAATAATCAAAGGTTAATTATGTCATTATGTTTGCAAGCATACTGAATTAATGTAAAGCATATATCAGGTAAAGAGAACATGGTTGCAGATTATTTATCTTGGGCTGAATTGGTGGAATAAGGCTCGAAATAAATAATCTTTTTTTTTGTGGGGAGGTATCTTACGAAACTGGTCTAACAAAAGTAGATTATTTTATTCACATTTCATTTGTATATTTAAGAGATGTATAGCCAGCTCATAAGGTGAGTTCCACTAATGTAGGATTAAGTAAATGCATGAGAATTATATAAGATTGTCATCTTTCATTTCGTTATATTTTCATTCAGATCCATATATGTAAAATTACGTCATTTTAAAGAATTAATTTTCACTTCACGTAGATTTGTTACAAAGTCTTATATATTTATATTAAAAGGTATGCTGTATGACAAAGGCTAGGAATTGCATCATGTTCCCACGTTGTTGAAGGATGAATGAATATTCTAGACTAAAGTTTACTATTTTTATTTAATGTTATGAGAGGAGGTGGGCAGAGTTAGCTGAGAGTGTTGCCTCACCAAGCAACAATATTACCCTACTTCCATTCTGCCAAGTTGGTAATCTGACATCGTGAGAGGCAGCCCGGACCTGGCCCCACGCTTCCAGAGGCTGAAGTGGAAGATTAGAGAATGAATTAAGTTCATATACAAGGGCCTAGCAATGCATAGGAACGAGAGATCCAGCCTGATCTTAAGATAGAGCCAATGTCCAACAGTCCTCTCATCTGCATCTATCCAGCCGCTACGTAATTCCTCTAAAACGTGAATAGTGTTTCCTCTCAAACGTAAAAAGTTATTTCTATCCTGCCTTAGATCGTGTATAGTGTTGTTCAAACATTGGTGATATTATTGTGTGTTTAGTTCAAAAGTTAAGTGTTAATTTAAGTACATTTTAAATGATAAATTTATTGTGACTGGGCTTGTGAGATTTGGTTAAAAAGTGAAGTGTATTTATTTTTGTTTAACTGCTCGGTAACCTTGTGTGAGTCCTAAGGATGTAAGAGTAACAGTTACGTGTATGTAAGTGTAATCATTGTTTATTTAATATAGTGTTAAGTATCAACTTTTTTCATTAACTGTCAAAATTGGATATTTTCATAAATCAAATTCTAGTGAAACAAGTAATTGTACAATCTTTTTGAAGTGTCAGTTTGTCTTAGTCTAAGGTTTAGTTCGGAGTAAAATTTCGAGTGATTTTATTTATTTTTTTGTTAATTTTTGAATTGTTACTTTTATAGAATATATAAATCTTTGCAAAGTGTATCATTTTGATAGCCAATGATTATTTCAGAGCTTTGCTAGTATCCCCTGACTAAGAACTGAAGTAACAGGTTGATTTATGAATAGTTCCAGTTAAAAGTAAAATAATCACCCAGTTTTTTTTTTGGAGCGTATAGTAAAGAGACCTTATAGGTATTCAATGTTTATATATATTAATGTCCGGGAGTTGCATATTATTCTCAGAGCTCGGAGGTATTCTCTTGTGTAGCAGATTATGTAATATGAAGCAGATGAGTTTGGGAGCTTGGGAATTTACACTAGTCTTAAAACATATATATATATATATATATATATATATATATATATATATATATATATATATATATATATATGTGTGTATATATATATATATATGTATATATATTCATATATATATACACAGTATATATATTATAATTATTATTATTACTATCTAAGCTACAACCCTAATTGGAAAAGCAAGATGCTATAAGCCCAGGGGCTCCAATAGGGAAAAATAGCCCAGTGAGGAAAGGAAATAAGGAAATAAATAACTAAAGAGAACAAATTAACAATAAATCATTCTAAAAAAAGTAATGTCAAAAGAGATATGTCATATATAAACTACTAACAACGTCAAAAACAAATATGTCATATATAAACTATAAAAAGACTCATGTCCGCCTGGTCAACAAAAAAGCATTTGCTCCAACTTTGAACTTTTGAAGTTCTACTGATTCAACAACCCGATTAGGAAGAT
>NC_090733.1:67046006-67056006 GCF_036898095.1 Palaemon carinicauda
ACAAAAAACACCAATGGAAAGCTAACGTGGTGGTCTTCTCTGTTTCTTCAGTCCTATAGTATCAAAATTCAAAATATAAAAGACAATGGCACGTTTAGCCGTTGCTTATTATGCAAACAGTACACTCCATAGCAGTTTCACTGATGATAATATTTGTTTTATTTTGGAGTGTATTAATCGATTGAATATTTTGAAAATTCTTAGAAAGGAATCCTCGGTTTTGGATTCCGTGTTCATACGATGTGATTGTCTTATCTCTGTATGCTTTTGTATAGTTTTTTTTTTCTTTGCCAACTGTTGTTTGTTTTTTGTAATCAGTCTACCTAGGTTCTCACTGAAAACACGCAAGTCTTCCCTTTTTTTTTTTGTTATAATGGTTATTTTCACTAGATATCTTCCAATTCTTTAAGATCTATTGTTTCTAAGTGTATGTTTTTGGTTTCTTTTTATATTTTTTTTGGAATGGATTTTGGATCTGCTTTTTGACACGATAGACATATTTTGGCGAAAAGTTAACTGAAATATTATCAATAAAAAATATGAGTGATAAAACTTGCAAAAGATTTTTATACAATGCTAAACAATAGTGATATAAGCAATAACATTGCCAATAGAAATAATGGAGCCAGTACCAGAAGTAACAATCGGAGAAGTAAAGAAATGAAAAGGCATGAAAAGAGGCAAGGTAGTAGGAGAAGATGGCCTAAGAATAGATTTAACAATAGATGGAGGCGATTTCATAGTAGTCAAACTCGCTGAACTTTACACAAAATGTCTGTAAGAATAGTACGAATACTCTATACCTACAGCTTGGAAAAACTTTATCATTATACTAATTCATGAAAAAGGACTAATAAAAGGTCTGAAAAATTACCACCCATTAAGTCTACTTTCAGTAATGTATAAAGTAACTACAAACCTCCTATTAGGCCGAATAGAAAGAAAGCTAGACTTTAATCAAACAAGAGATTAGTCATGCTTAAGAAACGGGTATCCAATGACTGACCATATCCATATAATTAGTCAATTAATGAAAAAATCAAGTGAGTATGACAAACAAGTATGTATTGCGTTTATAGTCTTTGAAAAAGCCTTTGATTCTGTAGAAACTTCATCAGTAATGAATGCCTTTCAAAAGCAAGGAATAGATAAAACCTATGTTAGAACACTTAAAGATACCTAAACTGGTAGTACAGCAATCATAAAACTATTTAAAGATAGTGACAAAATTCTGATTGAGAATGGAGTTAGACAGGGAGACTCTAGCTCCTAAATTATCTACAGCATGCCTAGAAGTTTTTATGAATTTATATGGGGGGAATGTAGGATTTATCATGAATGGTAAATACCTTAACCACTTAAGATTTACAGATGACATAGCTATATTTTGAACAAGTTGCATCCAGCTATCGTGGGACGTCTATATAGAAGAAAGAAGCTCAATGCCATCCTCATCATTCCTGAGGCCATCATCCTGGTTAGTACCAGCAGGGGCCTGTAGATGACACAATCAATTTCTTTGTAACCAACGAGATGGTGAATGCCTTTTCCCCTTAGCAAGGTCATATCAATTCAGCAGAAATAATTTTATCTTTATTTTGACAGTAGTTAGGCCTATGTGTTTTTCCAGTTTTCCTTTTTCACATAATCATTCAGACACTTGGTACCTTCATCAAAATCTGTGAAGGTTCATGTTTTTTTTTTTCTTTTCAGCATCATTTGTCTATAATAAATTACCATTTGGTTTTTGTAACTGATTAGAACTGTAAGCTCTTATGAATGGAAATTTCTAGAAACCTCTTGCATCATAGCTGATGTCGTATACCCAAAGGTAAATTTGATTCTTCAGGTTTCTACATTTAATTTATTTTTGTGTTATACGGCTTTCTCTCTCTGGACAGCCTATTTTTTTTACGATATTCGTTGGTGCTTGCTGTGTTCATATTTGTCTCCATCATATATTCACTTATTATGTGCTTTTCTAGTTCTGCCTTGTCAATTTTCATTTAATTTTACTATGAATTTCCTTTCTTTTTGTAATTAACACTTTGGCGGGGAAAGCAGCCTATGTGAGGTACATCCCGCCATACTGTTTCCACCAATAAGAGCACACTTCAAGTGTATACTTTGCAAATTATAGGGTGCTAGTGTTTGCATATACAAGAGAAACAAAGGCGAAGTGGGTAAATGACTGCTTAACCCTTCTAGAATCAATATCTAAGAAAAATTGCTCCTGTTCTTTGCAAGCCTACACTGCCACTAGGTATGGTAAATCTCTGAAAACTGAACATATCATAGTTAGATAATTGTGCTTTATAGTAATATGATTAAAACTGGTTTGTTATTATAGGAAATGGGTGAAATGGGATTTGTGCCTTGACCACAAGAAACCAAACTAGTCCCTGATCCACTCAGGATATGAAAAACCATATTAGTTTCTGACGAGCTGAGTTGCTCAGAGAAAACACGTGGCCTTCATTGGGGCCTACATCTTGCACATTTACATTGAATTGTTGCTTTTTAAAGAGGGAATATTTTGAAATCGTTTTATGTGAGAGTATAGCCTAGTGATATTTAGTGATTTGTACTGCCTGCCTTACTAAAAAAAATCTGGTTTAAAAACGAAGGAAAATGTTCACTCAATATATCTGATTCCTTATGGACCACATGGTAGAATTTCAAACTGAATTATTGATATCTATGGTTGGAATCTTTTTCAATGTATTAGGTAGGCCTAGTGATATATAGTACTTGCTAATTCCTATTTTACCATGAAAGTGTCCTTCAAAAAGAGGAAAATATGCAAAGCCCTCAGGAGAATATTAAGAGTTAAATGGCAGGACATGATTATAAATGAAACTATAAGTAAGATTACTCGAGTGCCATATGTGGATAAGATTATGGCGAAGAGTAGATGGAGAGGGATTGGTCATGCTCTTTGCTGTCCCCAAAAGAGATTAGTTCACTAAACATATAATTGGGCTCAACAAGGCACTAGAAGAGTTGGAAGACCCAGGGCTATATGGCTGAGGACTATGAAGTGTGAAGCAGATGATGAATTGAAAAGTATTGATTTACATGCTCAAGATAGAGATGACTGGCGAAATCTAATCGAGGCCCTTGGCGTCAATGGGTGTTAGAGGAGATGATGCAAAGTATATTGAGCTTACAGTGTGGTACACATTAACATTGAATTATCAAGTGTTATAGTGGTAACCTTTGGAAATTGTTATGTTAGGCTAGCCTAGTGACGTATAGTTCTTTGTTATGCCTTTTTCATTTTGAAATTATTAGAATTATCATTTACATGGGCGTCGTCCATATGCCTAACATTGAGGATGCAACCGACAGCAGGTGTAATGTTGTCAAAAAGGCTGCTGAGGTGCCAAATTCATTTCAACAATAATGAGAATGCCCAGACCACTACTGACTGATTCCTCAAGATTCAGCCACTCCTCAATGATGTGATCAGAGAGGTCCTAAAGGGGGCCGAGACACTGACACAGTCAGTTTATGAGGTCATGGTAACCTCCAAGAGGACCAGAGCTGGATCCTTACAGCAATACATTCATAGCAAGCTTGACAAGTGGGGTTACAAGCTGTTCTGCAGGACTAGTATTGAAGGTTTCCCTCATGAAATTCTCCTTTACCAGATATAAACTATCAAATCCAACTGCCCTAAAAGTCTCACAGAGGAGGTCTGCCCTGCAGGTTAGCTGTAAGACTATTATCACCCTTGTTAAGACCTTAAAGAAACCACTCCAAGCTGCTATCTATGCAGACAACTCTTTTACCAGTATTTGTCTCCTGGTGTACCTCTAGGCCAGGGTTGGTAGTAGATCTGTAGACACTGTGACAACCAACAGGATTGCTTATCATCTGTTCAGCTCTGTCAAAGAAATGGACATGAAAGCTGTGCCTAGGGAAGAATACGAGGTTTACTGTCCTGAAAGGATTCTTGCCATGCGGTGGGAGTATAAGAGTCTTGTTACTGTCCTTTCATTGGAAGCTTGGGTAGTGCGTCATTATGATGTGGAGGTTTCCTGTCCCTATTTCATCAAGGAGTACAATGGGAAAATATCTGGCATTTACAAGTGACACGATGACCCACCTTTAAAAAGACTCTTATCTAGATCAAACGGTGGTACATGAAGCTGCTTGGGTACCTCCTAGACTTATGCATTTGTAATATCTGGCTGCTGTAGAAGAGAGATTGCAAGACCGTGAAGATGCTCAGGCCTCTCAAGACCTTCCGACTTGACATATTAGGTGTTGCAAGAAGTATGAAGACCTGGTCACCAACAGTGACGTATCTCTCTTTGCAGTGGGAGCCAATGCCAGTGCCAAAGAGGAGAGAGAAAGCCTTCATGACATCATGGAGTGGTATATCTTGGTTTTTGTTCCCAACATGGAAACTTGCAGGTTGTGTTTTAGGAAGAAAGAGATCCATCGTACACGATGGATGTACACCGTCTGTCAAGTGGCCCTCTGATGATCGGTCAATAGGGTCTAGGAACTGCTTCATTTCCTTCCATTCCTTTCCAGATAGTAGGCCGAATTCTTGTAATTCTTATAATTCATGTAGTGCCAGTAGTGCTAGTATTACCAAGTACCCGATCTTTCTTCTTTGGACAGTTATAACTCAGGTCCTTATCTTATTGTGCGATGTCAATATTTTGGTATTGTACTTGTATACTTTTATTGCATGTATGTGTTTATTCATTAGTACAGCCACTTTGATTTTTTTTCTTACTGTATGTCAATATTTTGATTTGTGTGTGTTTATTGTTTATTACAGGTCTTTCTATAATGTTATTTACTGTACTTGAATAATTTGATTTACTGTATAAGTTTATACCTCAGTACAGTCATACAAACTCACACACACACACACACACACACACACACACATATATATATATATATATATATATATATATATATATATATGTGTGTGTGTGTGTGTGTACAGTATATATATTTATATATATATATATATATATATATATATATATAGGTGTGTGTGTGTTTGTGTCCGTGTTTATGTGTATATATGAGAAAAACAGAGAGATAGGTAAGGGATTGACTCATATTAAAAGGCACATATTTAACAGCAACATCTTAATTTTCATAAATTACTTAAAATATCTGAGAAAATATGCGTAAAGCATAGAAGTTCCAGGGCAATAGGCAGCTAGAGAGTTGACTGGCGTACGGTGCACTTTCCCTTTGTCTACACATACACTGAATAGTCTGGCTTATTCTTTACAGATTCTCCTTTTTCCTCATACGTCTGACAACCAAACAATTCTTCTTCACCCAAGGGGTTAACTACTGCAATGTAATTGTTCTGTAGCTACTTTCATCTTGGTAGGGGTAGAAGAGACTCTTTAGCTTTGGTAAGCTGCTCTTCTATGAAAAGGACACTTCAAAATCAAACCATTGTTTTCTAGTCTTGGGTAGTGGCATAGCCTCTGTACCATGATCTTCCACTGTCTTGGGTTATTAATAATAATAATAATAATAATAATAATAATAATAATAATAATAATAATCCATGGAAGAATCTTGAAATGCTGTTAGAATATCGACGTAACAAATACTCTGAGTACCTCATTCGAGATATCCAGGGTGCCGATGAACATTTCATGCAGGTGATTATGGAATAAGTATAACATCTATAACTTGAAAAATTTGGCGTCACTCTATAGAAAAATAGTTTAATTCTGGAGGCCCAGTTTAACCATCGATGCCAGTATAAATCAGAGGCATATGAATTGAAAACATTTTAAACTATACAGCAGATCCATTCTTCTTTATAACATTGATAAATATTGTCTTTTGAGCAAATGGATGCTTTGAAAATTTACATATACTGTAACTGAACGTAGACGTGTAATCGTTGTAATTCATAAAAAAGAAAAGAAAAGGAAGACAAATAATTCTTGAGACTAGGTATTCTTTGTATCAAAAAGAAAAGACCTTGAATTTTACTGGGTGGATAAGAGAATCTAATGATATATATATATATATATATATATATATATATATATATATATATATATATATATATACATATATATATATATATATATATATATATATATATATATATATATATATATATATATATATTATGTATTAACGTAATTTTTACCTTTATTTACGTCAGCCTTGTTACTGCACTTGTGTTTTATGTAAAATTAGTATAAAATTTTGTTTATGGGGCTTTAGTTGTAAATTTAATCTTTTTTCTTTTGAAGTGCTGTTTTAACCTCATCCCCGCTCGTTTAAAGATTTGGAAGTGTCTAGTTTAACACATGTTTCTTTTCTATGTTTTTTGAGTCCTTGGTGAGAAGAGACACCTGTGTTTACCTGTGAGGAACTCGATTGCTAAAAGACACAGTTCGAGCTCGAGGTTACCCGGATATATTTCAGCAGCTGGCTTATGTGAGCTTTTCCGAGGATTGCAGCACTGACGTAGGAACCCTGGCTTTAAGGTGGACTCAGGAGAGACACCATCGTTAACGCATCCTCGCCATAGTCAGCTGCGGGAGCCTTGGAGCTCGTGGTGTCATGTAGGGAGGCAGTTGCCAGGTAGGAGTGATTGTGTACCTTTTTCTTGGGTTGTGGCTCCATTTCCCTCCCTTTTGATGAGGAGTCCTGCTGAGCTGCACTCCCTACGGTAGCTGGCTGAGTGTTAGTGGAGTCGCTACCCTAGTTGGAGCAGGAGGTGATTTCTTCCAGCCTCAAAGAGTGTGAGAATATATATATATATATATATATATATATATATATATATATATATATATATATATATATATATATACATCACATACATATACCAAGGCACTTCCCCCAATTTTGGGGGGTAGCCGACACCAACAATGAAACAAAACAAAAAGGGGACCTCTACTCTCTACGTTCCTTCAGCCTAACCAGGGACTCAACCGAGTTCAGCTGGTGCTGCTAGGGTGCCACAGCCCAACCTCCCACATTATCCACCACAGATGAAGCTTCATAATGCTGAATCCCCTACTGCTGCTACCTCCGCGGTCATCTAAGGCACCGGAGGAAGCAGCAGGGCCTACTGGAACTGCGTCACAATCGCTCGCCATTCATTCCCATTTCTAGCACGCTCTCTTGCCTCTCTCACATCTATCCTCCTATCACCCAGAGCTTTCTTCACACCATCCATCCACCCAAACCTTGGCCTTCCTCTTGTACTTCTCCCATCAACTCTTGCATTCATCACCTTCTTTAGCAGACAACCATTTTCCATTCTCTCAACATGGCCAAACCACCTCAACACATTCATATCCACTCTAGCCGCTAACTCATTTCTTACACCCGTTCTCTCCCTCACCACTTCGTTCCTAACCTTATCTACTCGAGATACACCAGCCATACTCCTTAGACACTTCATCTCAAACACATTCAATTTCTGTCTCCATCACTTTTATTCCCCACAACTCCGATCCATACATCACAGTTGGTACAATCACTTTCTCATATAGAACTCTCTTTAAATTCATGCCCAACCCTCTATTTTTTACTACTCCCTTAACTGCCCCAACACTTTGCAACCTTCATTCACTCTCTGACGTACATCTGCTTCCACTCCACCATTTGCTGCAACAACAGACCCCTAGTACTTAAACTGATCCACCTCCTCAAGTAACTCTCCATTCAACATGACATTCAGCCTTGCACCACCTTCCCTTCTCGTACATCTCATAACCTTACTCTTACCCACATTAACTCTCAACTTCCTTCTCTCACACACCCTTCCAAATTCTGTCACTAGTCGGTCAAGCTTCTCTTCTGTGTCTGCTACCAGTACAGTATCATCTGCAAACAACAACTGATTTACCTCCCATTCATGGTCATTCTCGCCTACCAGTTTTAATCCTCGTCCAAGCACTCAAGCATTCACCTCTCTCACCACTCCATCAACATACAAGTTAAACAACCACGGCGACATCACACATCCCTGTCTCAGCCCCACTCTCACCGGAAACCAATCACTCACTTCATTTCGTATTCTAACACATGCTTTACTACCTTTGTAGAAACTTTTCACTGCTTGCAACAACCTTCCACCAACTCCATATAACCTCATCACATTCCACATTGCTTCCCTATCAACTCTATCATATGCTTTCTCCAGATCCATAAACGCAACATACACCTCCTTACTTTTTGCTAAATATTTCTCGCATATCTGCCTAACTGTAAAAATCTGATTCATACAACCCCTACCTCTTCTAAAACCACCCTGTACTTCCAAGATTGCATTCTCTGTTTTATCCTTAATCCTATTAATCAATACTCTACCATACACTTTTCCAACTACACTCAACAAACTAATACCTCTTGAATTAAAACACTCATGCACATCTCCCTTACCCTTATATAGTGGTACAATACATGCACAAACCCAATCCACTGGTACCATTGACAACAAAAAACACATATTGAACAATCTCACCAACCATTCAAGTACAGTCACACCCTCTTCCTTCAACATCTCAGCTTTCACACCATCCATACCAGATGCTTTTCCTACTCTCGTTTCATCTAGTGCTCTCCTCACTTCCTCTATTGTAATCTCTCTCTCATTCTCATCTCCCATCACTGGCACCTCAACACCTGGAACAGCAATTATATCTGCCTTCCTATTATCCTCAACATTCAGCAAACTTTCAAAATATTCCGCCCACCTTTTCCTTGCCTCCTCTCCTTTTAACAACCTTCCATTTCCATCTTTCACTGTCTCTTCAATTCTTGCGCCAGCCTTCCTTACTCTCTTCACTTCTTTCCAAAACTTCTTCTTATTCTCTTCATATGACTGACCCAATCCCTGACCCCACCTCAGGTCAGCTGCCCTCTTTGCCTCACGTACCTTGCGCTTTACTTCCACATTTTTCTCTCTATATTTTTCATACTTCTCTATACTATTACTCTGCAGCCACTCTTCAAAAGCCCTCTTTTTCTCTTCCACTTTTACCTTCACTCCTTCATTCCACCATTCACTGCCCTTCCTCATGCTGCCTCCAACAACCTTCTTGCCACACACATCACTTGCAATCCCAACAAAATTTTCTTTTACTAACTTCCACTCCTCCTCTAAATTACCAGTTTCTCTTACTCTCACCTCGTCATATGCCATTTTCAACCTTTCCTGATATTTACTTTTTACCCCCGGTTTTATTAGCTCTTCAACCCTCACTACCTCCCTTTTACATCCACCTACTCTATTCCCCCACTCTTTTGCTACAACTAATTTTCCTTCCACCAAAAAATGATCAGACAAACCGTTAGCCATACCCCTAAACACGTGCACGTCTTTCAATCTTCCAAACATTCTTTTAGTTATCAACACATAATCCATTAATGCCCTTTCTACTACTCTTCCATTTGCCACTCTTACCCATGTATACTTATTTTTATCTTTCTTTTTAAAGAAGCTAGCACTTCTTACCATCTCTTGTTCAACACATATCTACCAGTCTCTCACCACTCTCATATATATATATATATATATATATATATATATATATATATATATATATATATATATATATATATATATATATATATATATTGTGTTTTGTGTGTTTAGTTCTTAAGTTATCTGACTCTCTCTCGTTGAGAGTGTGGTGCTTCCCGTTGGGGAATTTTGTTATTTGTTAATTATTAATTGTTATTTATTAAGTGTTAGTTATTAATAGTTAGTTGTAAGTTGTTAATTCAAATTGGTACGTAGTCACAAGGTTGACTGTTCTAAAAAGTTATGTTAATAAATATTGTTGTTTTCCCAAGTGTTTTCATTTCCACTGACCAATTTTTATGTTGGATATTTTTATAACCACTGACCTCTCTTATTGTGCAATAAGAACTTGCACCACGGCCCGACAAGGGTCGTAACATATTTGGCGACCGTGACAAGATCAAAACCTGCAATCTTCGGATCAGAAGTCCAAAAACTAGTTTCTGC
>NC_090733.1:67063506-67068506 GCF_036898095.1 Palaemon carinicauda
CTTTAAATGTAAAATAAATGATACAATATTTAGCCTTTAAAAGGTTGATTTTAGTTATAAGAAAGAATATTACTTATTCCTATTCTCTCTCAGTCTCTCATCGGAAAAGCAACTATGTTATCGATTGCCCTGTATTTATACGAGTGATTGCCTGACGGTAGTCGTTTGGCCTTTAACGGAAAGTGTTATTGGTGCGCTACTGGATTTGTCAGACACATTTTCTTTTGAGGTAGGATTGCAAATCCTTACTGAAAACATTTATTATGCAAAGTTCAGTGATGTTAAAATTTATGTCATTATTTTTATGTATGCCTTTGCAGTTGGGCATTTGCACAAAATGTAAACTTTCCTTAGCTTAACCTTGAGTTGTAATTTTGAAATTTTCCCTTAAGATTCAGCTATTAAACTTCCTTGATAAAATGATAAATCCATAATCTATTTCACGTGATTTTGCTTTACAGATTTTCAGTTTTCCACTCACATGAACCATTTACACGCAAGTGCAGTAACACTTGATAACCGATTGTCGTTCGGAATAATGGCAATATCATATTTAAACAATACTAAATTTTGCTGAGAAAAAGAAAATGGCTACCTTGATTAGAAATTAGCAATGTTATGCATAATTTGGAATAATAATAATAATAATAATAATAATAATAATTATAATAATAACAATAATAATAATAATATGAAACTACAATGGGCACTCGATACAGCACATACCAGGGTTAAAAGAATACTTTTAACCCTGGCACATACCATCACCAACGCCGCATCACGATAAGCAAATGAAATATGCACATTTTGGAACTACTTTCATGCAATTCGGATAAAACTTGACCACGATCTAGCATCACCCCCTCCAAATTTCATGAGATTCGACCACAATATAGCAAATAATGTAATAATGATTAAATAAGTCGAATTTCGGATGGTACCGTAGATTAGCAATAAAGGGAACAGATGAAATTAAATCTTGCAAGAAGACCAGTAACTGAACTCTTTACCATAAAACAGTATTCTATGATTTAAGCTTAAAGCACTGCTTTCTTGAGATTTGAAATATACGAGTTTCCTTTTTAGATTACAACATCTAATAAAAAAATTATTACATTAACCAAATAATGTTACTCTAATTTACATATGATTTGATGAACGTACTAAAAGAGATGTAACATGTAAAATGGAAGCTGAGCTATGTACAGTACATGTCGAACGTTAAAAGACTCTCGAAAAGTACCAAGTCAACTATTAGATAGATATTGCGAAGACAATGAACACTAGAACGACAAGTGACAGTGAGATGCCATAACTTAGGCTCTACAATGATACATTGATAGGTACATCAGAATAAAGCAATACAAAAATTCTTAAACGCGCTTAAAATGAAAAAAAAATAAATAAATAAAAAACAGATGGAAGGATTGGAAATTAGAGTAAGCGAAACAGATTAATGTGATCGCCAGTTAGTAAGCAAAGGGGAAGGCATTGTGAATTCTTTAAGCAACCTTTACACCGTTACACAGTAAATGAGTCGAGTCAAATTGAGTCATCACTCTTATTTGACTTGAGTCAGATTGACACATTTTCATTCACACTGAAGGTGTCACAAAGAATCTCATTTATCAGAATTCCATTAGATGTCAAAGAGTATAGCTAATTTTCTTACTTGGCTACAAGTTCTGCCAGCGGCGCCGCGAGGGGGGGGGGGGGGGGGGGGGTTGCCCCGGACGGAGAATTGAGGGGGGACGTCAAATTGAAGTTGGGGAGACATCTATTTTGATGGTAATTGGGCGCTGAAACTATTAACTTAGAATCTTTTAGTTTTTGTGAGTTGTTAGTACATATTTCATTTCTAATGAAGATTGTCCTCCTTTGATATTTATTGTATTATTATACGATGGTCCCTTGTCTGGGAATCAAACATATAAAATAATATATATTACGGCTGGCAAGCTTTACAACCTCTCCCGTTCCAAACTCACCTGTATGCTTATACATTAAATCTGTTACACTTTCAACTATTAATACTCGAACTCGGAGACAGTTATATAACTCCCAGACAGCAATATATAAAACACTGAATATCCAAAGGTCTCCTAAATACACTCAAAACAAAACTGGGTAGTTATTCTTACGATCTATTTAAAACCACCTCTTACTACTTCTTATACTAATTGAAACACTGTTGATTGGAATAAAACACTCTTTACAAAAACAAATATATTCTTCTTATACTAATTTAAACACTGATGATTGGAATAAAACACTCTTTACAAAAATAAATATATTCTATATATATTATAACACTTTGAAAGAATTTACCTAATAAAAAAAATAAATCACTCGAAATATTAAGTCTGAATAAAACTTAGATTAAGACAAAAATGTTACGATCGGAAAGTTATATGATGACTTGACTTGAAATATTCAATCACAATAAACCTTAGACTAAGACAAAAGAAATAATATGTATGAAAATTATACAATAACTTGTTTCACTTGAAATTAAATCTGAACACAATATTTAGGTTTGATACGTAATGAAAATAGATAACCAGATCATCATACAAATACCTGTCACCTTACTATAGGGCCATTTAAAAAAAACTAAGAGAATTTTTATAAATACTCACTATGTTTACAAAAACCCGCCACACCAAAACTTTGATACTTCGGTAAACACTTTTAAAAAAACACACTGAGTGGCGTATGAGAGAGAGAGGGGGAGATGGGTAGGACTTAAGGCTGGGAGTCTCTATCTGATCTATGCAACAGTGGGGTCGACATAACTACTTCCAGAACATTCCAGGTCTAAGATCTGGAAGTGTAGGGGAATGGCCTAAGGGTGTCAGAGTTATAAACTAGACAAAAAATGTCAAGAGACAAACCCTGGGTTTCAGGCAACTCTCGGACAAATACCCTGGCAACACGGAGACAAACTCTCTCAGTTAGCTCCACCCACCTTTAGTCCTCGAAAAAAAAAGATAACTTCTAACGCTAGTATTTTCGGGAATATTCCAAAGCACATGGGACAATATAAGAATTGCGTATTTTCTCTCTAACATGACGCAATACCTCATAAGAATATAAAAGAACATCACATAAGCCCTTGTTCACATCTAGCACGAATCACGTAACACTCTCAAACAGCTTATATAAGACTTCGTATCCAAATACGTGAAAATGAAAAGTAAATTCTTAGAAATAACGTAAATTTACATATACTGACCTGAATGAAGAATACAATGAAATTAACAACAAAAGTCTCACGCAATTTACATAGCAACCTTATACCTACACGAGAGGAACTCATCTCTGCAATGCATATATGGAAACAAATAAAATACATGAATAAACTACTGTATTTACACTACACTAGCCCAGCTTTGTAAGATATATATATATATATATATATATATATATATATATATATATATATATATACATATAATTGTAAGCATTATGTGCTAATTATTAGAAGCTACAATCATATTTTATTACTAGCCTGGTATTCTTAAAACGCTATGATTGCCTTAGCCTAGAATTTTTATAACACACTAGTTGGATAAAAGTCGTCTACCATGCAATAAAAATAATAGTAATTAACTAGGTTACCATAACCTTATTTTTACACAAAATATAGCCTATCAAAATATTACAGTACATTAAAAGTTAAGAACCTACTTTAGTTTAATAATGTTAAAAAACCGATGATATTATTTTAAATGATATCATACTATCTTTATATAAATAATTAGCTATAAAAGTAAATTTAAAAAAAAAATACTTACTAAGCTTATATAGTATTTTAAAGAACATCAAAATTAAGATCTATACTTAAGTAGACATCGAGAAATATATTGACTTCTTCCCACAAAATATAAAGGATAAAACTATCTCTTCACTATCTTCATACATAATAGGTTGATGGCTGTATGAGTTACAGCCCAATTTCCGTGGATAAAAAGCTTTTAGAAATAGTATATAAGTTTATGATCAGACCAACTACAATGGTGCAGTGCACATTTATTTACAGATTTTAGGCTTAAGAACAGCTTCAGTCTTGATTAATCAATTCATCTGGCAAAGGTGTAGGAATTTACTTTTCGTACCTTCTTTTTAATTTTCCCCCCTCTGGTTTTCACAAGAGATAGAGGGAGGTTTTAGCAGTTGGAAAAAGCCAGAGAAGATAATTTCATATGAAAATAGACATCGTGATTCTTTCGCAAAATGGAGGGAAATGGAAAGACGCCTTGTTGAAAAGGAGGAACTCATTGATAAACAGCTTCAAAACCAGATTACCATAGAGACGGAAAACTGTATCAAATATTTTTCCAAACTAGATTTATCACTACGAGGTCACTGAAACATATCAAAATAATATTGAAAATTTCAGAAGCCTTTCATAACTAATTACAGAGTCTGATCCTGTCAGAAAAACTACGTGGACCATGTCAAAATCTAAGGTCCCCATTATATTTACCTGCTAAAGTTCAATATGAAGTCATCAAAGTTATTGCATCTACTGTAAGAAGCACCTTAATGAATAAAATCCTACATTCAACCCCAGATGCTGGACACAGGAAACAAAAAGTCACAGACCATAAGTTACATTGAGATAAACTATAAAAAAAGTTCGTGTAAAATAGTTTCCGTGGATTTATTCAAGTGCACTAAAAATATGCTGCAAGCATTTTAAATGCAAAGATGCAGCAGCTGGAGAAAGACCATTTGCTTTTGAAGACTGTTGTTCTCAGTGTAATGATAATGCTGCTGTTATTTACAACAAAAACTTGCTGCATTAAACCTTACATCAATATTTGTGAATTGTGACAATCACTCATTAAATTTGAATTTTGTTCTTTCTGCAGTCATGAGGTGGTAATGGTCACAGTTTGGGAACTGGGCAGGCAGTGCATATTTAATTTTCCAGGGTGACCTTATTGATGAGAGAGACTGAAGATGAATTTACTTATATCTGTTAAAGCTGAATC
>NC_090733.1:67073506-67113506 GCF_036898095.1 Palaemon carinicauda
TCAATATCATTCGGGAACACAATTGTCTAGTTTCTTGATATTTCATGAAAAATGGTTTAATAATTTTTTTACTCGCCGCAGCAACCGTAGAATATTTGCAGGAACACATTTATCGGGATAAACGAGATTATATGTGTAGAATGTGCGTTAGTAGAAAAGGTCATTGTAGAAGTCGGGGAATAATTCTCTGACGTATTCGCGGTCAGTAACGAAAAACTGAAGAGCATTAATTATTTATGAACAAAAACGTTTAAATGAAACGCTAGAGCAGCGACACGTTTACTTGCTTATATTGTACTATAAGGCAGTGTCACTCCTGGATATGCTATCTTCATATATAGCGTTCGATGTTATGAATACTTCGTAATTCGATAACCTGATATCGGCTTTCAGAAGGACACCATGGTCGATTTTATTGGATTCTTACTTACTTTAACTGCGGAGCGTCACATTCAATGATTTCAATAGCACAGTTTTCTTACATTTTGCCCTGAATATATAGTTTGCAATCATAGTATTGACCGGACTTTAATGGAAGTAACTGCAGCACAAATTTTAGGATAAGACAATGCCCTGCTGTGTTGGTTCCTTATAGGAAAAGCAGAAATGAGAACAATGCTTATGGAAACTTAGCCAAAAAAAAAAAAAAAAAAAAAAAATAGATAGGAAAAATATTAAGTCTTAAGGAAACCCTAGTGACAAAATATGTTATTCTTGAATTTCAGTGGTGGTAGCAGTAAATTCCAAAGTTTATAACTGAAAACCTATGGAACCAATTAGGTTTTTTTTTTTTTTTTTTTTTGAATGACATTGGACATGCTTGGATTGAGTGTTGCAAAAAAGCGATAGCAGATATCATATAGAATCTTTACCGTACTCAGAATACACAAAAAGCTAATGCCAATAAAAAGATAATGAAAATGTAGCCGTTTACATAATGCAGATCAAGGGATAAGGCTGTATTCCGAGGTAATGCTATGATGTGGATGGTTAGCCATTTCTTATACATTCTGGAATGTTCGTAATATCAATACTTGACAACAGAATCTAACTAAAATATACCGTAAACTTTAAGATTGTTTAATTCATTAATTATATAACCTAGGTTCAAATTCTTTTCATGGGCATCTAAAATATCCTTTATATTGTAACAGTATATGAAAACAAGATTGCTGCCATTACTCTCATTTTTATTCAACTAATTCCTTTTCCTTTATTTGATAAAAGTCGTGCGAATTATAGGCCTCAATTCCTGGTTCCTACAACTTAAAACATCTTGGACAATTTCCTATTTGGTTATACAGGGAAGCGAGTCTATAAATAGTCTGAACTTCTTTTTTGATAAATGTAATGTATCGACATATACAATATTTTGACAATTTCATCATCATCATTATTATTATTATTCGAAAAATATTTTCACCTACATACATTTAATTGAATGGATTGTTGTTTTAGATGAATTAAACTTTCAATAATGTATGTAATCTTTTTGTTTTATCTCCTGCAAAGGAAAGGTCAAAGTGTTTTAGTTTAAAATATATAGAGATCTTTAAAAAGACTTCAATAATGTCTTCAGGAACCTTTCCTCCTGATCATTGCAATTCAGCAGCAAGAGTTTTTCTGAATGCTGTGCCTAATAAAAGTGGTGACTCGTGAATTGTGTTGAAGACTGTTTACCACCCAATCCACAATTCATTTGCAATTTTACACACTTTCACCTTTCTTCCTAGTTATAGATATTTTGTAGAAATTTTTTGACAAGATAACCACCTATATATTAAAGAGCGTCATCTTCAATTACAGGGGCAGCCGTTTTTTTTTTTTTATTTGTTTATCCAGAATATGGTTGTTTGTATCTTCTGGTCAAGTATATTTCTAATGCCAATTCTCTGTTTTGAATTGCATGCAGACTCATTTGTCAACATAGCATAAATTTTACTCTTTGCAATGAAGTTTTCCCAGAATCAATGACCTAACATTAAACTTGAATTCAACAGTATTAGGGTGATCGTATGTATTTGCCTTATGCAACCAAACAGATACTCTATATAGGCATTCTTGATTCCATGTTTGCGTCATAATGTAATCTGCATTAAAGACATTTTTAACTATATTAATAAGCCAAATAACCGACTTGCTAGAAAGAATTAGGTCTTTTTTTAAATTTGTACAAGCATTTTGTTTTCCTGTGATTTTACTTTTAAAGAAATAATTACCTGTATGACCCTTTCTAAAGTATTTACTTGAAATTCTTTATTAATCCCAAAACCATTTCTGGCTGGTATATCGCCATACATGTTGTTTGAATGCATTATATCAATGCTGTCGTTTATCACCGGGATAAATTCAGAGGTAGCTTGCTAGTTATTGGATTCCAACAGACCTCTACTTCCCAAATACTTCTAAGCACTGACACAAGACGACAATAATACCTGCACAGCATACCAACACGTTGCGTGTGCTATCCATTAACAGACGGATGGAGTTCATTAATTTTATAGGCCAGCCGATAGTCTTTACTAGATTTTACCAACATTTCACCGATTCTTGTGTCAGAAAACTATTTGCAGATTACACCCAATTTTACTTCTCCATAAATAATATATATGACACTACTGAAACTCTAAACCGAATCCTTGATAGTGTTAGAGAATGGATGACATTTAAACAACTAAAATTAAATGAGAACAAAACTAAATTCATGGTGGTGGATAAGAGAAACAGCTTGAGAAACTTGGGTGATTTTCAAATGAACATAAATAATGACTCGGTACCGATGTCTAGTAAAGTTCGAGATCTAGGTGTATTTCTTGACTGTAACCTGTCTGTAAATGCCCAAATAAATATAATAAAAACTGCTGGTTCAAGAAAATAGGAACTAATGCATACGATAGATGTATTTGACAGCGTTCAAGAGAGCCCTTGAATACACAACCTCTAGGTAGGCCTGGGATATATTTTGAAAAATAATCTTTAGCTGAACATTCACAGGAAATAGCAAACCTCTTACCTATGACAATATATCTCCCAATAATAACAGTACTAGTCCAGGCTGCGTAATTCAAATCAGTACCTACTTCTACCATATACAGCAAGGCCGAGACCCATTAGCTGACTCAAGCACAGTAATACCTCGGGCTACAAGTATGCAAATGTGTATGCAAAATTTAGAGGACGAGTATTAATGAGATTAGCACGAAATCAGTTAAACGATGCCCACACAAGATTAGCACGAAATCAGTTAAACGATGCCCACACGCCACACATGCAGTGTACACGCCGTATTTATGTGACTTTTACACATATTCATGACCTTTAACAAAAAGGCAAAAAACAGTCGTCTGCTTGTCAAAACTGAATGTAAAATAAAGACGACCAAGTGTCCATAAACCATAAAACAAGTTAATCAGTTATTGATAGTCAACGCCGTTCAAGAGATATTTTACCCTAAGTTCTAATGGAATGAGATTCTCCCTCCAAGCCCCAACTTCCTCCTCCTCCTCCTCCTTCTCCAGTCTTGTCTCCAGCATGGCAGTTACGACTCTCTTTAAAGGTTAAGGGCCAGTTAATTGTCAATATTTCTAATTTTTTTAAATCACTAATTTGCATTTTTTTTAAGTTGCGGGTTATAATTTCTTATTTAAATGACATTACAAACCTTTGGAACTCAGTGTATACATGTATTTATGAACGTGTGGAATGTATTGAGTGAATTATCTTTATTTCTTATGGGAAAATTGCTTTGGTTTGTAAGGATTTTGGGTTGCGAGCTTGCTCTTGGAACGGGTTAAACTCGTTTACCGAGGTACTAATCATCGGTATTTTTTTTTTTTTTTTTTTTTTTTTGCTTACAGCCATACATTAGAATGGTTGATGAGGTCTACCACAGAACAGGAAAAAGGACCTTCAATCGACGGCTATCGCCGAGTTGCAGCCCCAGTCGATATCGAAGAAAATAATATGGCGCAAAAAAATTGATGGAATCTAATGAAAAAAAGTAATTTCAAAGTATCCTCTAGCATTCACTTGAGATTAAGAATGTTAAATACTGTCTAATTATAAAAATGCTTGCGGTA
Source organism: Palaemon carinicauda (assembly GCF_036898095.1). Lineage (NCBI taxonomy): Eukaryota > Metazoa > Arthropoda > Malacostraca > Decapoda > Palaemonidae > Palaemon > Palaemon carinicauda. The sequence goes on from NC_090733.1 coordinate 67,077,586, forward strand.
CTTCAGAGAATTGATGATATCCTTGCAAGATATCAAAGCCAGCAGTATCATTGATACACGACAGAAATTTTGATAATTTTGCAAAATTGCAGCATCACAAATGCTCTTCACAAAATCTGAGAACTTGGTATTGAAATCACTCTACTTACTATAATCTCTCTCTCTCTCTCTCTCTCTCTCTCTCTCTCTCTCTCTCTCTCTCTCTCTCTCTCTCTCTCTCTCTCAAAACTCATTCCATTTCAAATCTATAACTAAAGAAAAATCTCATCAGTGAAACAATAATCACTATATCGAAAACTTTATGTATGGCATCGTTTATATATTTTCATGAGAACCAACGTCAGTATATACTGTATATACAGTATTGTGCGAGGTTCCCGTTAGGTGATGACAGAGAGGCGAGGCGAATGCAATACGTCAACAAGTTTATATACAGATAGTTGACAGCAAGAATGACACAAATTTTAAACAGTAAAAAGCATGTGATAGTAAGCTTAGACAGGTTTGCATTATCACTGCGGGGAAGAGCGAGTGATAAAAAAGTAATGCTGTTACAGTGTACGAGAGTGCATGAGACACGTGCAGTGCAGTATCTTAGTGCTATCTTAGTGTTGAGTAACCACAGAGTCTAGGCTACTCATGCAATTACTCAAGGTACGTCTAACATCTTGGTTTTCAAAAATACATACCAGATAACATAACTAAAACTTACAGTAACTTTCGTGTTGTTATTTCTTCCCACCTCCCACCCCCTTTCCTTTTCTTTTCTTCCTTTTTTTCACCAAATCTTCCGTGCTAGGTTGATGTCGCAGAAAAGTGTAAATAGATGTTATCTGTACACCAGGTTTTACTGATAAAGAGTTTTCTAACTCATATATGTCAATATAGGTATACGGTAGGCCTATATCTAATAGCTATAGCCAGACTGAAGTTAATTTGTATGAAATTAACCTAGAATATCATATAAGAAACAATATAACGAAAATGCTTAATCATTTTGAAAAATAAAAGAAATTGCTTACAAAAATCTAGTTGATAACAGAAACGGTATGTAAATTGTACATACTGTTTGCATTCAGCCTTATATTAATTACTGTTGATGATTTCAATACGACGAAAATGTCACATTACATGAAATAGTCTTTAAACTTTTAATTGCACATGCGTTTAGGCACTAGTCTTGATTCATAATTTTCCTTTCACAATAACACTGAAAAATTATATTTTCATGATTTATTGAAAACGAATATTAAAGGTTCAGTATGATAACTGTGTTAGTAATCGTTAATCAAGTTGTAATTAATTTTTCTGGCATATAAGTTTCAGTCTCAAGGTTACTACTTCACAAAGTCCAGTAGACTACCATGGAACGGAAGTGTAAGAATCTTCACAGCCAGAAAAAATCAATTCTAGATGCTCTTTTAGGCTAAGAAAAATGTCACGCTAAAAAGTGTTTTCTGTCTGGCAATATTGGGCAGATTTCTTTTATCTTGACGTATATAACATTACAGCTTATATAGTCATCAGTTTTCAAAGTCTAGCATGATGAAAAACATTGCATCACTAGTGGTCTAATGTGACCCGTCGTGACGTGAGATAATTCACTTCCAATGACTTTACTTGTTGATATGCTGTACAGTAATCAGATGCCGTTGAGCTATAGGAACAGAGTTATTTGGTTATGCTGGTATTAAGCAAAGGATTGTGAGTAATATTAGGAAACAGCAAGAACAGAAGGATCCAATAATGTAGCAATTATTATACGAAAAAATATCATAATATATATTAAAGCAGTACAATCACTGCACACAGTAATGAGGTAAAAACCTTATGGTTGCTAGATTTTGTAAAAAGAAAAGATTGAATTCGTTGAAATATGCGGGTTTTGTTTAACCTCGAGAGGAAAAACATAAAACTAAAGAAAAAAAAAGAAATTATTTTCAGTCTGGGTGAACCGAGCATTACTGATTTCCTCAAAATGAAATAAAAGGACAAAAATTTTCTGCAGAAAGCTTGCAGCGAAGCCCCCTAATAGCAGAGAAGAATACAAACGAAGCATGGGAAGTACTACTATTCAGACGAGTCGAAGGTTCTCAGTTCTACTTATAAGCGAAGGAAAAATTGATGAATCCTTTACATCAACCTAAAGATGCCGACAATACTAAAATTTTGAAACACTAGCATAAGTCAACTTATGACACAAAAGCAAAGCATAGCCTAGACATTTTTAAAACACATTTAGAAATTCTAGTTATGTGATATGTACAAAACCTGTATGAATGATTTATATCTCGAAAAATTATCACAGGAAAGAGATCTTGAATGTCCTTTTATGGACTATAATAAGAAAAAGAAACAGTTTTGGAAAAAAAATAAGGGGTTTAAGATGCTAGTTTTCAGGATGAAAGGAAGATCTAATATCCACACCAGATGCAAGGTTTTATGGAAATTCTAACTGCATACGTATGAGAAAGGGCTATTCAGAGGAAAACACTTCTGTAAGACTGGGTCACAAGTAACGCTGGTCAAGATATGGTTTCGAGATGGTCAACTCCACACACAACCGTTATAGTTTGTTTATAAATTGGCTGTTTTTGATTTTGATGTATTCTAAGTTCGGCCATTTTTAATCCCATCCCTGCCATTGACTGTAGAATGCCAATAGACGTTTTTTTCTAAAGAAATCACAAAAATCATAAAAGACGTATATTGTGAATGTTTTTTTTATGTATGAGTGCGTTTGTTGGTGTCTGGAATTGGAACATTAATAAGTGGGAATGTCACTGGGATGAGACAAGGATGCACTGAGCCTCAGCTTCAAAGAGATTGCATACATGCGAACAGTGTCCCAAGTGGTACCAGTGTCTCGTGATTGTTTCACATGTATGTTCCTATAGTTTTAATGAAACTCTAGTTTCTATTTCTTGTTAGATTTATCATTGTTCAAGCCTATATTTAAAAGTTCAAAATATGTTTCTAGTACCGTCTCAAAGGACAAACGTATGGCAGGATGTTTGGATTATGGTGATGTTAACGACAATGTTCGATTGGAAGTAAGCACCACTGAGTGATTGACAAAAATAATTGTCTCAATAGAATCTGTATTCAAGTAGAAATTGTAAACAAGGACTGAAACTTATACCCTCAAGATTAGGTAGCAATATGGAGGTCAAAACAGACATTAATGACAGTAATGATTCAACAAAGGGAAATATGTCTAATGAGGAGGAGCAGTGCAAATGAAAAAGTGTGCCAAAGAGAACAGTGATGAAGATAAAATGCTATTTATACTGATGGTGAGATTGATTGTGATTATGAACTTAGTATAGTAGACGCCAGAGATGATTATAATGATGTTAAGGATGTGCAAGCTGTTATGTATGACGTCATGAGTGAAGAGTATTTAGAACTGGAAGACTGAGAAAGTGACAAGGAAGACGAAACTTCCTTTTTACGCAGGAAACCAAGTACAGGGTGATAAGGTTTACCCTGTTCCTGGTCCCCCAGACTGAAGACCCCACCTCACATCCTATGCATCCTTTTACTATTACCCAGGAATGACAGGGCTAATCACTCAACACGATTTCTTCCGTCTTTTTTTATACAAGCTTCTCATATACCTCAAGAAAGAAACCTATGACATGCAAAAGAGTTCGACATATATATGGAGGGGTTGTCATGTCATTGATATTGCCAAATACTTGGACATCATAAAGTGGAAGGGGGTTATTGGCTCGCCCCTATTAAGGATTTTCTGGCTAAGAAATAAAACATATACAGTACAATGAAGACGATCTCGATGGAAATGTCATGAAGATGTTTCAAGGTGATGGAGAGGACCTTTCCATGCGTTTAATAAGTGGGCTATATAAAAGGATGAAAATGGTAAGTTGATTATCATTCAGCAACATCATAGAATAGGAATCTGTCCTTAAACAGCATTTATCACCCAGCAAAGGACTGTTGAAGAGAAAATAGCATCCCTTGATCGAGGTATGTATAATAACCCAATAAAATGAGCCTGGTAGAGCATCAGATTTTACTTGCTGTTTGAGTCTCAGTCAGATTATATCCTTGACTTCAGAATATACTGTGATATTTTTTCGTTCCTGCATAACATCATATTCAGGCTGATAAACCTGGACTTATGTAAAGGTTACTTTGTTTTCATGTATTACTTTTACAATTTCTTTGCCTTGCACAAGAGCAGTATGGGAATGGCACTACCTGAAGTGGCATTCTCGACCCTGTAAGAGGGGAACTGAACTTCCTTAATGCAAGGGCAAAACATCAGTATTTGCATCGTGGAGAGATGGCCTTTAAAGGTTTAAAGGTCACTCATGGATGGCAGGGGCAGGGGACAATGACATTGCCCTATTGAGTAGGACAATGCCCTAAAAACTGATCACATATACTGTACATAAGACCAGCGCCCATGACACCTCTCCACCTAAGCTAAGACCAAGGAGGACCAGGCAATGGCTCACAAGGAGGGTGAGGTTGCAGCTACCAACGAAAATAACAAGTTTGAGCAGGACTCTAACCCCAATCTGGCGTTCACCAGTCACGGACGTTACCACATCGGCCACCATAACCATAAAAGTAATGAGAACACATTCTTAATCTCCTGGCAGGATATCAGGCAATGCCAGACTGAGCAAGTGGTCTACAAGAGAGGTGCCAACCAGTGGGAAACTGTGTTTCTGGTAGATTTACCTATGCAGATATGATGATGGAGAGGCCAAAAGTCATGAGGCAGTGAATCAATTATAGAAGGATGGGTGGAGCTTTTTAACCCACTGATGAATTATTATTAGTAATTTGCGAGGAGGTTTATCTGCTGGACAAAGAAAACTGGTCTGTACACGATTCACCTTGCTCTTCACAATGCCATCATCCTCTATTCCAAGTACGGTAGAGATAGTAAAAAGCTTTTCCTTAATGTGTTTCATAAATGATTACAGACTTACTTTTCTCCTTGGATGAAGCCAAGTGGACTTGTACTGGCTCTAAAATTCTCCATGCCTCTTCTTTGCCTGTGGATTAAAGAGTTGATATTCACTCTTCCACCTCTTCTTCTGCAATGTATGGTAGTTCTCATGTAATTTCCTATGCTGAAGAAGAAGCTTAAGACGGTTCCACATCTTCTTTCGTCTCCCAAATGATCATTCATGATCCTCTACTCAGGAGCGTAGGAGCGTCTCTTTGGTAAGGGGGAGGGGGGTAATGGGTAAAGTTTGAAAAGTAACTGACGATGGGGCTCTGGGGGGCCTCCCCAAGTTTTTTTTTTATGATGAAACACACTGGTGTAATTTCCTGGAATCTGACAGCTGACTGTAGCTTTACGGCGCCAATGTTGCCAACTTGTCAAGTTGAAGACGGGTACTGTCAAGTGGCTAGGCAACTCTCACAGTTAACTCCGCCTGCCATCCTCTCGTAACATTACTAAAAAGATAAAACTTAATCTAGAATATTCAAGCACTTTCTAACCACGTAGGGAAAAATGACGAAATCTCTTGTGGTCATACCTCGTGTGTGTCATATAGCATACCTTATAACAAGATTACACAAGACTTCATAACAAAACTAAGTGAAATAAAAAGTTAATTCTTAAAAAATAAAAAAAATTTACTTACACTGGATTGTATGAAAATGTAACTAAATGAATGACGAAAGTATTATGTAATTTACATACATTTACTAAATCCTACATGAGAGAAAACCACCTACTCTCATGCTAGACCAGCTTCATAAGAATATGTATATATACACATACTGTATATGTATATATGCATACACATATATATATATATATATATATATATATATATATATATATATATATATATATATATATATATATACATATTCAACTCCATAATGAGACCAATATCAGCTCTAACGCAAAAAGTAGTCTACACGGTAATCTTATTGGATATATAGTTCATTAAGTTGCGTGTTAACAAAGAGATTTTTTTTAGGGTTGTGGGCTCTTGTTATTAATTACAAATATAAGATTTTCACACAAATCGTGAAACTATATGTCAATGGACAGAAACCGTATTCAGCTAAATTTTTAAATAAAATACGTTTTCAGCGCTAACAGTTTCTTTTCAAATGAGTTACGTATATACTTATACACAAAATCAAAATTTTCGTAGAGCATTACTTGATTATTTCAACAATCATATATAATGTAGGGATATTTTTAGAATTATGGAAGAAGCTCTCGCGTAAAGTATTACGGTTCTAGAAGGTTTACAGAAACCCTTTTTATCCGAGTTTTCGTTACCTAAAAGGAGCTTGAAATATTTCCGCTTGCCTCTCGATCTAAAAGGATTAATATATAACAAGATATTCATAGTTTTGTGGTTTGCAATATTATATTGATCTGCTACAAAAATTGACCATAGCGATTGCTCAATTTAAGCATATCAAGGCTCAGCTACAAAAAAAAAAAAACTTCTATATAGAAAACCTATTGATAAGAACAGATGTCTAAATAATCAGGCACAGAAGGCTAATTTCAGGAACAGTTAGAATTATCATTTGGATCGATAACCCAAATTATGACAAGTTTAGATATCCATGTCCAGTAAGCTATCAATTCTGGAATCTTAAATTTAATATCCTTAGTAAAAATGAGAAGATTGATACGGTTTAGTAAATTTTTGTGCTAAAAATAACCCCTTTTTTCCGTCCTTCTTGGCCTGGAAAATATTCAATTAGTAACATTCATAGTATAACGTTAGTAGCGACAAAAGATTTTTTTTCTTTTCTTTCTTAGTAATAGTACACCATTATGTACCTATACATTTTGCATCAATGAAATAACAATTGGCTCGTGCTTTATAATTAAAAGTAGGCTATACATATAAGAAAAAGAAATGGACATGGGCAGGAAATATAATGAGAATAACAGTTAATAGATGGACCTTATGAATAACAGAATGGGTCCCGAGAGATTGCAAAAGCAGCAGGAGAAGGAAGAAAAGACGATGGGTTGACGAAATAAGAAAGCCTGAGGGTGTGGATTGGCATACAAAGACCACAAACAGACGCAAGTAGAAGGATATATCTGAGACCTTAGTTCTGCAGTTGACTAGTAACGGTTGCTGCTGGTGATGATGATACTGTAGAGTTGCGATTTCAAATCCAATTCTAATAAATTCAGCAACTAGATTCTCGCTAAGTTTTCCTAGCTTCTTTACATAGCTTTGTAAATGATTTAAAGATGAGAATTTGTCAATTTCAATATGAATATCAGTAGCGAAAATCATCAGAGCATCATTTCATGGTCACAGTTCACAATCGCTTGACTAAACACGGATGGTTGAACTAAACGTAGGGTTTTATCATATTTCACATATCTAACAGTGTTTCTTTACATACATCTTTTTACAGACAGCAAGAGACAATTATTATTATTATTATTATTATTATTATTATTATTATTATTATTACCAGCCAAGCTACAACCCTAGTTGGAAAAGCAAGATGCTATAAGCCCAAGGGCTCCAATAGGGAAAAATAGCCCAGTGAGGAAACGAAATAAGGAAATAAATAAATAATGAGAACAAATTAACAATAAATTATTATAAAAACAGTAACAACGTCAAAACAGATATATTATTATTATTATTATTATTATTATTATTATTATTATTATTACTTGCTAAGTAATAACAACAGAAATTGATTTGATTAAATGACATCCTTACTAAACATTTAAGACTTCAAATAATCAGCTCATTAGTCTTTATGATTTTTGGTCGTGACTCTGAAATATTAGGGGGTACTTTATTAATATTTACTTGATCAATTCGAGAAATAAGTAGTGCTCTGTTTGTTAATTACATCAGGTTCAAATCATACAACCAAATGAAATGAAGTAACATATGTGAAATAAGTAAAAATAATCTCCAAAAACATCTTACATATATTTGGGAAAACAGAGAAGCTTTGCTGATAAACTTCATTTTAGTGGCGCTACCTATGACTGTATGCCTTGGATGATCGTTCTCATGCATAGTTAATAATAGTGTGCGAGTGTTCTATACTCGTCCAAAGGTCACGATTTCCCAACCAGCTGTACATTTCAAGTAAATGAAGCAAGAGTGACATAAACATAAACATTTACATTCAAAAGTCATCCAATATATATATCAAATATAGAAATGTAGACTTGCTTCTTAACATTACTTGGATTAGGTAAACAGAAGTCTATTTGGGAAAGAGATTAAAGTTAATCTGAGCAAAATAATAAGGGTAATTCTCATACGCTATTGATGATATTCTCTCTCTCTCTCTCTCTCTCTCTCTCTCTCTCTCTCTCTCTCTCTCTCTCTCTCTCTCTCTCTCTCTCTCTCTCTCTGGTCTACTTCATTAAGACTGTGTTTATATTGTACATGATGACAACACAACGTTTAGTGCCACGATACTTACTCTGTTCGTTAAACAGTTGTTTACAACATCAATGGATCACTTAAAATGCCTATCACGAATCTTGTTTCCTAAATATCACGTCACCTTCATTCTGATACGATTCGTGGAGGTTTTGTAATGTTTTAGTACACTTTTTCTGGGGTAACGGTAACAAAATATTACTGTTTAACATGGAAAATTTTTCAAAAGATTAGAGATTATTGTCCTATTCCAAACTACTATTCTATATTTAATTGTTTTTATAGTTCAAACATTCTTCCAATGATTTTTTCCTTATACCCGTATATATAATAACAAAAAGGTATTTATGAGGTATTGCATAAAACATATTGCTATACTTGAATATTAGATGTTTATGAACAATATGTACTAAATATTTGTTCATCACCTATTTCGTTGTTGGTCTATAATGAAAGAGAGAAATAGAGAGAAACCTCGAATTAATGATGGCCTTAAATATACAGAATATAAAAAAGAGCTGCCTCGGATCGATCTGAGTCTTGATTGCCTTTTAGCCTGACTATCTAAACTGCACATTTGGGGATTCGTCAGGATCAATCAGCCTTTTTCAACAATTGAAAGTCTTTAGAAGAAATTTTTCTTTTAGAGAGGTCCATAATTATTGGAAGTTTCGGATTCTGTTCCTTGCTTAGGGGATAGTAAAGATTACAGACATTATAAATGTCAAAATGGGATTATGGTAAGGAAGGGTAAGGGGGAGAGAGGGGTTGTGTGGAACCTGTTAGGGGTGGGAGGGAAAGAGAGAGGCAGGATTAGATGTTGTGATTAGATGAAGGATCAACCAGAGAAGAAGAGTTTGGTGGAAGAAGAAACTTTCGATAGAAAGGGCACAGATGCCTAAAACCCATCATTCAATGCTCAATGTACTGTAAAAAGGCTTACCAACATCCTTTCTTTATTCAAATAAGTTCATTTTATCAAATAAAACCTATTAATTGCACCATGTATTCTCGCATTTAGTTTCGTTCCACTAAGAGGGAAAACGGGCATTATCTATGGTTATGCTTTTATTCATAAATAGTTATCTAAATATCACAATTTCTTATTATTTCAAGTTTCACAAGATAAAAATTAATTTAACAAATTTTGTATTGAAATCAGCACAATAGATAGAAGGAAAAGTTCTTAAACAAGATCAAGTAAAACAACCCGAAAACATAAAAAACCTAATAAGGGAAAGACTGGAAATGAAATTAAATCTAAGAGAGACGAAATAGAATTAGCTAAAGTATCCAAAACTAAACACCCCAGACATTCGTAAACACATTCAAACAAAAATTGAGGAAACACTAAAGAAAGGAAGAAGCATCAAATTGATGAAAAGATTATTACTATCAACTAAAGAAATGGAGTGATAAAAATTTCAGAGGATTTCTATATAATGTTACACAATTGTGATATAAAAAATAACTTTGCAAATAGAAGTAATGAAACGCCTGTGCCGGTACCAAAGGTAACAAAAGAAGAAAAGAAAACATTAAAAGGCATGAAAAGATGCAAAGTCACAGAAAATGGCTTTAAAATTGATTTAATAATAAAGGGAGATTTCATAGCAGTAAAACTCGCTAAACTGTACACAAAATGTCTGCAAGAATGTTCTATACTTACGTTTGGAAAAACTTTATCATTATACTAATTCACAGAAAGGGAGTTACAAAAGACCTGAAAAATTACCGCCCAATAAGATTACTCTCAGTGATACACTTTAAGATCATCATCATCGTCATCTCCTCCTACGCCTATTGACACAAAGGCCCTCTGATAGATTTTTGCAGTCGTCTCATATCTTGAGCTTTTAAATCAATACTTCTCCATTCATCATCTCCTACTTCACACTTCATAGTCCTCAGCCATGTAGACCTGGGTCTTCCAACTCTTCTAGTGCCTTGTGGAGCCCAGTTGAAAGTTTGGTGAAGTAATCTTTCTTTTGGGAGTGCAAAGAGCATGCCCAAACCATCTCCATCTACCCCTCACCATGACCTTATCCACATATAGTACTCGGGTAATCTCTCTTACAGTTTCATTTCTAATTCTGTCCTGACATTTAACTCCAAATATTCTTCAGAGGGCTTTGTTCTCAAATCTACAAAATCTGCTGTATATTGTTTCATTGTCATATCACGACTAATGTCCATATAGTAACACTGATCTCACTAAACTGATATATAGTTTGATTTTTATATGTAATTTCCGGCGATTTGACTTCCAAATTTTACTTAAAACCAGCCATTGTCTGATTTGCTTTTTTCAATCTTTCATCAAACTCTAATTCTGAAGCTCCGGCATTAGAGATCATAGTTCCTCAATATTTCTCCTTTCTCCTTCCAATTATATTTTCATCTTCCATTGCATATTGCATTCTCGTCCTTTGTCTTTCTTCTATTTACCTTCAATCCAACCTCATGTGATATTTCATGCATTCTGAGAAGCAAGCTTTGCAAATCCCGGGGTGTTCTGCTAATAAGGACAGCGTCATCAGCATACTCTAGGTCAACTAATTTCTTGTTACCAATCCAGTCCAATCCTTCTCCATCATCACAACTGTTCTATGCATTACAAAATCCATGATGAGGATAAGCAGCATAGTAGACAATGCATTCCCTTGGGGTAGTCCACTGTTCACTGGAAATTCATTTGATAGAACTCCACTGACATTAACTTTGCACTTGCTATGGTCATGAACAGAATTAATCAAATTTACATATTTAAAAGGAATTCCATAATAACGCACAAAAGTGGTCGGTGCACACTATCAAAGGCTTTTCATAGTCCACAAATGCCATCAAAAGTGTATTTCTATATTCTACACATTGCTGTACCACATGAATGAAAATGAAAATTTGGTCATTGCAACTTTTACCTTTTCTAAATCTTGTTTGTTCATCTCTCAGCTTTTCATCAATCTTTCTCTCTAGTCTCTTTAAAATTAGCATACTGTACTATCTATTTTCATGATAACTGCTGTATGTGTGATGCCTCTGTAATTATTGCAATCAGTCAGATAGTTTTTTGCCCTTTTCACCAACACCTCTAACTCCCATTCATCAGGTTTTGCCTCAAGCCACATTTTACAAAATAATTTTGTAAGTATTCTGATAGTCCCTACATTTTCTGCCAATGTCATCTATATTCCATTGTATCGAGAGGCTTTCCCTCTCTTTAGGTTTTTAATGGTGGCTTCGACTTCAAACACACTGAATACATTTATGGTCACATCAAGGTATTCCTCGGCTTCAGAAATATCAATCAAATTATTCCCTTCACATCTCCTATTCATGACCTCATTAAAGTGTTCCATCCAACGTTGCTTTTTTCCATCTTCTGTTGTTATAACAGATTCATATCTCTTTTCAATGGGTATATGCTTCTCCTTCTTTGCCCCGGTAGGAATTTCGTTGATAATTCTGTGAGCAACTCTTACACCATAGCCACTTCCAGAATTCATAGCTTTGTCAGCCTCATCTGCTTTCCTGTCTAAATATTCTCTCCAGTCATTCCTCGCTTTTCTTTCTACCTCACTATTCATACTAGAATACTTAGCATGCTCTACCTTGTTACTTTCATTATTTCCATGAAAATTTTCAACAATCAATTTTTGTGTTTGTCTCCTGTTTATAATATCCCAACTATCATTTGATATCCATGGTTTTCTCCTTTTAACTGCATGTCCCAAAAAACTTCACTACCAACTGATTGATATACATACAGTATGTTTTTAATATCACACCATTCCTCATTAATTGTCTGCCCTTCCTCTCTTAAAGTCTCTAGGACTTTAAATCTATTCCAATATTCAATTGCAAAGTTTTCTGATCTCATCTTTTAGAAGCTTAGTTGTATCAAACGTAGGTATTCTATCTACATTTCTGCTGGGTGCTTTCAGTCTTACTTTCAGTCTGGTTATGAGGAGCTGGGGATCATTACCAATATCTGCACCTCTATATGTGATCTATTTGATTTTTGTAATTCCCACATGGTGAAGTTCACGCATATTTGTGGATGTATAAAATACTTACTTATTCGTCCTAATATGATCTTTATAAGATACTTACAAAGATCATATTATTACAAATAGCAAAGACAGCTAGACTTTAATCTACCAAATAAGCAGGTAGATTTTAGAAGTAAGCATTCAACAATTGACCATATCCATGTAATTAACTAGCTAATGAAAAAATCCAAAGATTATGACAAACCACCATGTGTGGCATTTATAGACCATGAGAAAGCTTTTGATTCTGTCAAAATTTCAACAGCAATGAAAGCCCTTCAAAGACAAGGAAAATATGACCCTTATAAGAACAACTGAAGATATCTCTATGTTAGCTACAGCAATCCTAAAACTACTTAAATATAGTGAGAAAATTCCGATTGTGAAAGGAATTATACAAGGAGACTCCATTTCTTCTAAATTATTTCCAGCGTGCATAGAAGATTTTGAGAATCTAGACTGGAAAAATGAAGGAATTAACATTAATGGGGAATAACATAAAAACTTGAGATTTGCAGATTACATAGTTATATTTAGTGATTCATGGGGGGAATTCCAAAAGATGATAGGGGATTTATATAGAGAAAGAAAAAATGTGTGACTGAAAATTAATAAGAGTAAAACTAAGATGTTTACTGAAAATGCAGATCGAAAACAATCAGTGTTATGAACGAACTTCTAGAGATTGTTAATGAATACTCATACCTAGGACAGACAGAAAGTGTTTCCCAAGGATATGAGACAAAAATTGAAAGAAGGATAATTATAGGATGGTGAGCTTTTAGTAAACAAAATTAGATAATGAAATGTAAAGTGCTACCTTCTCTAAAAATAAAATTATAAAATCAGATGGTCTTACCAGTATTAGCTTATGCATCAGAAACTTAGAGCCTTACCAAAGCCTTTGAACATAAGCTAGTAAAAATTCAAAGAACTATGGAGAGCAAACTAAACTAAAAGAAAAAGAGATGGATATGGGCAAGACATATAATAAGAATACATGATAATAGATGGACCAAAAAATAAAAATAACAAAATGGTTCATTAGTGATTACAAACGAAGCAAAAGAAGGAAGAGAAGACGATGAATTGATTAGCTAAACAAATGTGCAGATATAGACTGGCATTGAAAGACCATAAACAGATGCGTGTGGAAAGACATTTCTGAGGCCTTTGTTCTGCAATAATGATGATAATGATGATGATGTTATATATATATATATATATATATATATATATATATATATATATATATATATACATACTGTATATATATATATATATATATATATATATATACATACTGTATATGACAGTAAAAAACAAATGGTTTCATCTGTTGTGTGTGTGCGTATATATATTCACACACCAATGTATCCCTGCGTGTCGTAAGAGGGGACTAAAAGGCACGAGACAAGGGGGCTGGGAACCCCCTCTCTTGTATTATAATCCTGTGAGACATCAAAGAGGTGGAGCTAGGGGGAGAGTGACTGCTCCCCGCACTCTAGTTTTGGGGTGTTTGAATGTGCGTGGATGTATTACGAAAGAGAGGAAAAGATGTGATATTGGAAGTATGTTTAGGAATAGAAAGATGGATATCTTGGCTTTATGTGAGACAAAGATAAAAGGGAAAGGTGAAGTGATGTTTGGTGAAATGTCTGGTAGAGTGTCTGGGATTGAAAGGGGAAGAGCAAGAGAAGGTGTGGCTTTATTACTGAGTGAATGGATGACAGGAAAAGTAGTGGAATAGTAGGAGATATCATCTAGGTTAATGTGGGGGAGGGTTAGGTTGGGTAGGGAATGTTGGGCTTTTGCCAGTGCGTATGGGCCAGGTTGTGAGAAAAGTGAAGAAGAGCGGAATGAGTTCTGGAATGAATTAACTAGGTGTGTAAAAGGAGTGGGTAGAACGAATTATGAAGTTGTCATGAGTGACTTAAATGCTAGAGTGGGCGCTGGAGAGGTAGAAGGTGTCATTGGGAAGTATGGCGTATCAGGTGAAAATGAGAGTGGTGAGAGACTGGTAGATATGTGTGTTGAGCAAGAGATGGTGATAAGTTCTAGTTATTTCAAAAATAAACATGAAAACAAGTATACATGGGTAAGAGTGGCAAATGGAAGAGTGGTAGAAAGGGCGTTAATGGATTGTGTTGATAACTAAAAGAATGTTTGGAAGATTGAAAGACGTGCACGTGTTTAGGGATATGGCTAACGGTATGTCTGATCATTTTTTGGTGGAAGGAAAATTAGTTGTAGCAAAAGAGTGGGGGGAATAGAGTAGGTGGATGTAAGAGGGAGCTAGTGAAGGATGAAGAGCTAATAAAACCGGGGGTAAAAAGTATTTATTAAGAAAGGTTGAAAATGGCATATGAGGCAGTTAAAGTAAGAGAAACTGGTAATTTAGAGGAGGAGTGGAAGTTTGTAAAAGAAAATTTTTTTGGGATTGCAAGTGATGTGTGTGGCAAGAAGTTTGTTGGAGAAAGCATGAGGAAGGGCATTGAATGGTGGAATGAAGGAGTGAAGGTAAAAGTGGAAGAGAAAAAGAGGGCTTTTGAAGAATGGCTGCAGAGTAATAGTGTAGAGAAGTATGAAATATATAGAGAAAATTGTGGAAGTAAAGCAAAACGTAAGTGCGGCAAAAAGGGCAGCTGACCTGAGGTGGGGTCAGGGATTGGGTCATTCAATTGAAGAGAATAAGAAAAAGTTTGGAAAGAAGTGAAGAGTGTAAGGAAGAATGGTTCAAGAATTGAAGAGACAGTGAAAGATGGAAATGGCAGGTCGTTAAAAGGAGAGGAAGCAAGGAAAAGGTGGGCGGAAAATTTTGAAAGTTTACTGAATGTTGAGGATAATAGGGAGGCAGATATAATTGCTGTTGCAGGTGTTGAGGTGCCAGTGATAGGAGATGAGAATTAGAGAGAGATTACAAGAGACGAAGTGGGGAGAGCATGAGATGAAACAAGAATAGGAAAGGCATCTGGTATGGATGGTGTGAAAGCTGAGATGTTGAAGGAAGGGAGTGTGACTATACTTGAATGGTTGGTGAGATTGTTTAATATGTGTTTTGTGTTGTCAATGGTACCAGTAGATTGGGTTTGTGCGTGTATTGTACCAACATATAAGGGTAAGGGAGATGTGCATGAGTGTTGTAATTCAAGGGGTATTAGTTTGTTGAGTGTAGTTTGAAAAGTGTATGGTAGAGTACTGATTAATAGATTTAAGGATAAAACAGAGAATACAATCTTAGAAGTACAGGGTGGTTTTGGAAGAGGTAGGGGTTATATGAATCAGATTTTTACGGTTAGGCAGATATGCGAGAAATATTTAGCTAAAAAAGGTAAGGAGGTGTATGTTGCATTTATGGATCTGGAGAAAGCGTATGATAGAGTCGATAGGGAAGCAATGTGGAATGTGATGAGGTTATATGGAGTTGGTGGAAGGTTGTTACAAGCAGTGAAAAGTTTCTACAAAGGTAGTAAAGCATTTATTAGGATAGGAAATGAAGTGAGCGATTGGTTTTCGGTGAGAGTGGGGCCGAGACAAGGATGTGTGATGTCGCCGTGGTTGTTTAACTTGTATGTTGATGGAGTGGTGAGAGAGGTGAGTGCTCGAGTGCTGGGACAGGGATTAAAACTGGTAGACGAGAATGACCATGACTGGGAGGTAAATCAGTTGTTGTTTGCAGATGATACTGTACTGGTTGCGGACGCAGAAGAGAAGCTTGGCCGATTAGTGACAAAATTTGGAAGGGTGTGTGAAAGGAGGAAGTTGAGAGTTAATGTGGGTAAGAGTAAGGTTATGAGATGTAAGAGAAGGGAAGGTGGTGCGAGGTTGAATTTCATGTTGAATGGAGAGTTACTTGAGGAGGTGGATCAGTTTAAGTATTTGGGGTCTGTTGTTGCAGCAAATGGTGGAGTGGAAGCAGATGTACGTCAGAGAGTGAATGAAGGATGCAAAGTATTGGGGGCAGTTAAGAGAGTAGTAAACAATAGAGGGTTGGGCATGAATGTAAAGAGAGTTCTGTATGAGAAAGTGATTGTACCAACTGTGATGTATGGATCGGAGTTGTGGGGAATGAAAGTGACGGAAACAGAAATTGAATGTGTTTGAGATGAAGTTTCTAAGGAGTATGGCTGGTGTATCTCGAGTAGATAGGGTTAGGAACGAAGTAGTGAGGGTGAGAACGGGTGTAAGAAATGAGTTAGCAGCTAGAGTGGATATGAATGTGTTGAGGTGGTTTGGCCATGTTCAGAGAATGGAAAATGGCTGTCTGCTAAAGAAGGTAATGAATGCAAGAGTTGACGGAAGAAGTACAAGAGGAAGGCCAAGGTTTGGGTGGATGGATGGAGTGAAGGAAGCTCTGGGTGATAGGAGGATAGACGTGAGAGCGTGCTAGAAAAAGGAATGAATGGCGAGCGATTGTGACACAGTTCCGGTAAGGACGCAGTTCCGGTAGGCCCTGCTGCTTCCTCCGGTGCCTTGGTTGACTGCGGAGGTAGCAACAGCAGGGGATTTAGCGTTATGAAGCTTCATTTGTGGTGGATAACGGAGGAGGGTGGGCTGTGGCACCCTAGCAGTACCAGCCAAACTCGGTTGAGTCCCTCGTCAGGCTGGGAGGAACGTAGAGAGGAGAGGTCCCCTTTTTTGTTTCATTTGTTTGATGTCGGCTACCCCCCAAAATTGGGGGAAATACCTTGGTATATATATATATATATATATATATATATATATATATATATATATATATATATATATATGTGTGTGTGTGTGTGTGTGTGTGTATGTGTGTGTATGTGCATATATGAAAGGATGATTGTCGTAGAGAATTTAATAAAAAGAGAGAGAGAGAGAGATAGCGCTGTTAGCTGATCAGTTCTCAGGTCAAGTGAGAATGAAAAGAATCATATATACAGTATATATGTTTGGAGGTGCTATATGGGTGGAAGTATATCATTTCAAAAAAAAAAAAAAAAAAAAGGATTGCCATAATTCTACTTGGGAAGATACTGGAAGAAAATAACCAGATTTATGTGATAATATAAAGTAGATAAAGAAACAAGTTCATGGTGACAGTGGATATAACAAGAAAGGTCATATGTATTTTTAAACATCATCTGATACAAGTTAAAGTTAAATAGACATAACATAAAAGTGTAGAGGACGGGGTGTAAATGTAGTCCTAGATATGATTGCGAAAAATTTGTGACAACTGAAAGATTAAAGAGTAATTACGAGGGTGGGGAAAATGAACTAAACCAAAAGCTCTGAACTTAAGAATATCTTTAAAACAAAAAATTCAAAGATGGATTTCCATGGTAGAGATGTTCAAGATGAAGGAATGGACGATTTAGTATAAACAAATAATGCATTTAGAGTGGTCAACCTGAGCGATTTAGGGATGGAAAGTATTTGCATAAAGAAAATATGGCGAAAAGGAGCTAATACATCTGAGGATTAAAAAAAGTTTCAAATGAAGAGCATTTGTCTCAAGAAAATAGAATCATGAGTCATGTATGTGAGCATTTAGAATATTTGTTTAATGTATAAGATACACAAAATGAAAAGCTGAGAGGTGGACGATTAAATAGAGTTAATGGGAATATAGGAAAGTATGTTGAAGTGATTGCCGAGAATAAAATGAGGAAATAAAAGATATTGTAATAAGGAGAGACACCAGGTGTGAATGGAGTTACAAATGGAATACTGTGACAAAGGAAAAGTGTGACTTAGTATCTAACATGGATTGTAATGTGAATCTTGATGAGAGAAAGGTTCCTAAGATATGGATGTGAGAATAACTTCCATAATATAAAGGCGTTGGTGATAGTAAGCCTTCCTGTAAGAACAATACTATACCACATGTGTTTCATTCACGCTCATACACTGTAATGCTACTGCTTTTTTTATCTCTTGCTCTCTCCTGCATTGATAATACAAAAACCCATTTAAGCTTGCCATCGCATGTTTCACACTATTCAAATTTTTGCGACATTGTTGCCCTCAACTGTTTATATATAAGCTCGTTATCTTTTTGAATAAACTTCCCTCACATTCACTCGCCTCTCTGTTAGTACCTTAGAGCCACCTTAATTAATTGTTGACCGCAGGAGGATCTGCTCTCTACTGCCTTTTTCGCCCACCACTGCACCCTACCTTTTTTACAATGTTGCACACCGACACTCAATCTTCGTCCCATGCTGAAATGATGGAACTTCCACACTTTGCCAGCAGAGAAGCGTTCGCCTGGTTTCAACAGAGAAGGTCAGTTTCGCATCAAGGACATGACTAGCTCAAGCAACAAAACAGACTATGTCCTCAAGGTAATTCCAGAGGACACTTTCCTTCCCCAAAACCTCTAATTGGGTTTGCAACTAAGGGAACACCCCAATAGTGTATTATATCTTTAAAACATGCCTTCTGAAGCAGTACTCACAATCGTCAGCTGCCCCTATAGTCCAGCTTTTGCTCACCCTTAGGGAAATAACCAGTATAACTTTACTGCAATCTGCCGTAGACGGCTCTCCTTGGGAAGTGAACCTACTTTGTGCTCCTTGGGTATGATGCCTACCCGAACCTGTACCCGCCGCCATCCCAGATGTCAATACCTTGCCCACAAAGGACCTGATGACCAAAATCGACTCCCAAATGGACAACCCCTTCATCTCCTTCAAGACCTCCATCAACGCTTCCACTCCTGACGAAGAGGACAACTACTTAACACGGACTGAAGCTGACGTACATGCGGTAAGACACAGACGCCCGCCCTGTGACATGCCGAAGCGGTGATAAAGCTGCTCACCAACCACATATGCCACCCCTTGGTCACAGCCCAACCAATGACTTCTACAACCGCTTACTAACGCCCATCGGCCGCAGTTCTCCTACTACCACTCCAGATTCGGGGCTGCTGTGAAGAAATGTGCTAACGACTGTAAGTGACCAAAAATCTTGTAAGTAGGCCATTGCTTGTGACAGAGGCCTCCCATATCACTAATCTTTTCTTTTTACACAATGCAGTACAGATGTGCGGTTTTTGGTACACTGATGCTTGCTGTTCTCTTCTACGAAACTCATTTTCCAGGACAGGACGTAGTCACTCTAAGACTGCTGACTTCCGCCTAGTAGCTGCCAACAGATCTGAGATCATCATCACACTATTGATTGGGAGTGCCAAATACTATTGGAAATTTCTTGTTGCTGAAGTAACATTGCCACTACTCAGTTCTGATTTCCTCGCCTATTTCCACCTCCTGGGTGGTGTGGCACATCCATGGTTAGTCATCGCAGACTCAACCCGTCATTCCTAACTCACACTCCACATCAGCGCACCCATGGAAGACTATGCTCACTTCCTCACGTCTTACCCGGAAGTCTTCTGTCCAGAACTTCAGCAAACTCCCATGGATCTTACCGAGTACAATATTTATCACCCCATCAAGACAATGGGACCCCCGGTATTTGCCAGATTCAGGCGTCTGGCCCTTGATCCTTTGGCAGATGCTAAATAAAAGTTTGCCAAAATGTAATAAATGGGCCTTTGCCAAAATGCCTCTAGCCCATAGTCATCACTCCTACACATTGTCCTGAAGAAGGATGCCTCCCTAAGCCCTTGTTGGGATTGCAGGCATCTGAACATGCAAACAGAATCGGATCCCTACCCCCTCCCAACATCACCGACGTGACCTCCTACTTGCGCAAAGCAAAGGTGTTTTCCACTCTACCATTTGAAAGGGTATTATCAAGTGCCCATGAACCAAGAAGACATCCCCAAGACCGCCATTATCACCCCCTTTGGTACATACACATTCAATTACTCCTGTTTTGGCCTTTGTAACGCTGCGGCTACTTTTCAATGCCTCCTGGATCCCATCTTACGGGACCTCATCTTCTGCGTATGATATGAGGATGACCCACTTATGTTCTCTTCCTCCAAAGAGGAACACATCTCCATTACCTACTCATTGTTTTCAGCCGTCTACAACAGAACGGCCTTGTCGTCTGGTATGACATATTTACCTTTGGCTCTAATGAAGTATTGTTCTTATCGAGCTATATCACTCCTGAAGGCATCCACCCACTCCCTGAGAAGGTATCAGCTGTTCAGAACTTCTACACTTCCTCAACCATCACAGAACTGCAAGAATTCTTGATCATTATAAACTATTATCACTGGTTCCTGCCATCCATTGCCGCCACTTTTTCCTCCCTCTATACCTCCCTCAAGGGCAAGCCAAACGACCTGAAGTGGGGTCCCCTTCAGGAAGCGGCGTTCTGCAATGCAAAGAATTACGTATCAACTGCTGAGGGTCTCACTTTTCCCTTGGACCATGCACCTCTCCTTCTCTTCGCCTATGCCAGTGAAATCAAAATTAGTGCAGTACTCAAGCAGGTGGTCAATGGCTCGACCCATCCATTGGCCTTATTCAGTAGAACAATACCCATGGCAGAATCCGTCTACTCTTCCTACAACAACAAATTGCTGGTATTTGTTTGTTCGTCACTTTTGCCATTTCTTAGAAGGTACGACCTTTGTCATTCACAATGATCACATGCCTCTGGTGCACACCTTTATTTGACAGTCCAACACCTGGTCAACCCATCAACGGCAACATCTCTGCCATGGCTGAATAAAACTGCAACCTTCAACACGTCCCTGGAAAAATTAATCCCGTTGCCAATGCCATGTCAGGAAACACATTGACTGCCATTCACCTGGGATTGGATTACAATGTCTTGGCAGATGCACAACAAAAAGATCCAGATTACCAAGTATGCAGGAAATCCTGCACATCCGTCCGTTGTGAAGACATTGCCCTCAACAACCCATACACCACCTTCCTCTGCGATGTCAATACTGGTAGGCCACGTCTATCGATACCTACCCTGTGCACCGAAAGGTGTTTGTTTACCATCCATGGCCTCTCACATGCCTCGTGTCGATCTACTGTACAGCTACTGAAGACAAAGTTCATTTGGCACAGCATTATTAAGGATGCTAAAGATTGGGTCCAGACTGTACTTCATGCCAAACTTTAAAAGTACACCGACACATGGATTCAGGAATGGGCAACTTTCCTTATCATCAGCGTCATTTTGCCCACATTCGCGTCAACATAGTAGGGCCCCTACCCACATGACAAGGACACCGTTACATGTTTACCATCATTGACCGTTTCATTCCTTGGCTTGAAGCCATCCCCATGCAAAGTTTAATGTCTGCCTCATATACATCTGCTTTACTATCAGGGTGCATGGAGAGATTTGGTATCCCTGTGCATATTAATTCTGACGGGTATCACTTTCACCTCTCAATTGTGGATATCATTAACAAATCTCCTGGGCATCACTGTGCATAAAAAAACTGCTTACAGTTACAACTGCAGCCAACGGAATGCTTGAACATTTTCATCATGCCTTCAATGCACCATTGATTTACTACTGCAATGATACCAACTGGTTTACTCAGTTTCCTTGGGTCCTCCTGGGATTAAGGACTACTCCTAGGGACACACTGGATGTCTTGGTCGTCCATGCTGAAGTTTTTCTGCGTGCACTCTCCTCCGACAATCTCCAGTGCCTAAAAGCCTTCAACGAATCAACACATACTGAAAGATTTACGCAGTGCAATGCACGTCTTCCTGTGCATTAACACTAGCAAGCCACCACTATAACCCCCTTACACAGACCCTTTCCTCATGTCCGACACACACCAATGGTTTTCTTGATTAACATTTCTGGCAAAGAAGACTGTGTCTCCATTAAGCGCCCAGAACCTGCGTATCTTCTGCAAAATGGCATGCCAACAGCTGGGCTCTCTACAGCAGGGTGACCTATTTCACATGTATGTCTTTTTTAGAGGGTAAGTCATGTACCCGACATTTTTCATACACACTCATACACTGTAATGGTATTATTTTTTTATCTCTCGCTCTCTCCCGTACTGATAATTAAAAAATCTGTTAAAGCTTGCCCTCGCATGTTTTATATTGTGTGAATATTTGTGACATTTTTGTCCTCAACTCTTTATATATCCGCTTGTTATCTTGTTGAATAAACTTAAGTCACATTCACTTCGTTTCTCTGTTGGTACCTAACAACCATCTCGCACAATACACTTGGAGTATCTGGAAATATGTATAATGTGGTTTTATTGACAAAGCATAGCATATGATAAGAATAGTTAGGGGGAGGAATTGTAAGAATTTAGCATTATGATCACAAAGAGATTATCCTGAAACATTTATGTATGTGATAAGTTTTAGAAAATAGGACAAGAATTGCGTGTGCCATAAATGGATCTATAAAAAGACTTACAGGACAAATGATAGAAAATAATGTACTCAGGGTTGGGATATATGGTATAAAAGATAATTTGGTGCTAGTAATTGAAGATTTTATAAAAAAAAAATAAACAAATAAAAAGCTTGCATTTAATTGATTATATATAATGGAGATTGATTCAGTGTGACAAGTGTCTGAAACAGGCGTTTGTTTATACCTTTGATTATCTAATATCGTTATGCATGGTTGTAGATGCTAAATTGTATCATAAGAAAATAGGTTGTAAATGTAATGAGGATTGGCTGATGACTGCAGATGATGCAATACTGTTTGGGGATAGGAAGAACAAACTGGAGGCAATGAAGAAATGTATGAAAATGATTGTGGAGAAATTAAGTAAAAATTTTGAGTAAGGGAAATTCTATAGGTAACCTGATATCAGGAAGGGGGTCAAATATGTATGCATGTATATATATATATATATATATATATATATATATATATATATATATATATATATATATATATATATATATATATATATATATATATATATATATATATATAGCAAAGGGTATTAGAGGAATGGCAATAGTTGATTGATCCAAACCTGTAGCAAAGGATAAATGCAAAGGATAAGGGTTGGGTGTCAGAAGAAAGACCCAAAATGTAAGAAACCAAGAAAGATATCGTGGTGTATGTGAATTATTTGGAATGGAATTGCAGTGCTTTTGGAAGCTAAGGTTCTCAGAGATGAAGAAATTGATGAGCCACTCTATTCTATGGGATAAAAATATAGAGGCTGAATAGAAATGAGGGAAAACAAATTAGAACTTTTGATATAAAATGCTTGCTAGTTTATATGATGTACGGAAGATGAACAAAATAAAATAAAGACACTTTGAAATCAAATCAACGTCAGAGCCACAACCTCTATTGTCCTAAGCAGAGTTTTCTTGCTGGAAGATATACTTAGGCAAACTTTTCGGTAAATTTGATTTTCCTCTTGTTTCTTTTTATACGGCGTGTTAGGCAAAGATAAGGGTACCTAGTGGTTTGTTAAGGAGTTACATTTTCCCTCTCATATGTCAAAATATCTCAATATTTTATCTTCAATTTTAAAACCAACACTGGTCTCCTTTTTCTTTACAAGCATGCTCAAATTACGATTAACATCACTTAGTTTTCCCCTTTATAGTTTATTTTTTACTTCGCTGTTTCTTTTAAAGGTTATGGTGGCCTATGCGGTAACGTCCCTGGCTGGTGATCCCCAGAATGGGGTTCAATTCCCACTCAAACTCGTTAGTTCCTTTGGTCGCGGCAGCCTCACTATCATTGTGTGCTAAAGATGAGGGGTTTGGAGAAGCCTATAAGTCTGTGTGCTGAGTCATCAGCAACAATTACCTGGCCCTTCTTGGTCCTAGCTTAGGGGGAGAAGGATCTTGGCCTGTTGATCATATGTATATATGATCAATCTCTAGGGCATCATCCTGCTTGATAGGACAATGACATTGTCCCTTGCCTCTGCCATTTATGAGCGACCTTTAAACTGGTATGATTTCCCTACTGAGAGCTTGTGGTTCGTAGTATTCTCATTTTCCTTATAGGATTAAATCAGAGCTTACTATTATAATAATAATCATGATGAAGATGATAGATAACGTAGCTAGATATTGAGTAAATATGATGAACATTGCCGTTCGTTCTACATTCAACAGTAAATGTATAAATGTAGCAGTAATAAATTATAATTCTTTTTGGAGCTACTTACAAGGTAGGGAAACCACAATGCACATACACAAACACACTCACACACACACACACACACACACACACATATATATATATATATATATATATATATATATATATACACACACACACACCCCCTTGGAAGAGAAGGGGTAGGAATGATGACGACACCAAGAGAAGAAAAGGCATTAATGGAGTGAAGAGCTGTAAATAGTAGACTGTTACTAGCAAAGTTCAAATACAAGCAGTGCAATATGAGTATTATAGCTTGCTATGCCCTAACAAATGATTCCCCTAAAGAAAGGAAAGATGAATACCATGAAGAACTGCAGAGTGTAATAGATGAGATGCCGGAGAGAGATATGAAAATTGTGATTGGCGACTTCAATGCTAAAATTGGAAGGAATAATCAAGGAATAGATAAAGTGATTGGTGTCAAGGGTCTTGGCGAAGTTGTAAATGAAAATGGAGCACGTTTCATAAGTTTCTGTTCAGCAAAAAATCTTGTCATTGGAGGTACTCTTTTCCAACACAAGACCATCCACAAAAATACATGGACTTCACCATGTAGCAATTACAAAAATCATATAGATCACATTGCCATTAATAAAGAGAGAAAGAGTGCAGATATTGGTAGAGATCACCAGCTCCTCAATGCTACACTGAAAATAAAAGTAAAAGCACCCAACAGAAAAGTAGATAGAATACCTAAGTTTGATATAACTAAACTTTTAGAAGAAATGAGCAGAGAAAGATTTGCAATTGAATGCAATTTGCAGTTCTAGAGACTCTAAGAGACAAAGAGCAGACAATTAATGAAGAATGATGTGATATTAAGAACATATATCAGTCAGTTGGTAGTGAAGTCTTGGGACATGCAGTTACAAGGAGAAAGCCTTGAATATCAAATGATAGTTGAGATACAGACAGGAATTGATTGTTGAAAGTTTCCTAGGAAGTTTTGAAAATTACAAGGTAGAGCATGCCAAGTATTCCAGTATTGATAGTGAGGTCAAAAGAAAAGCCAGGAATGACTAGAGAGAATATTTAGACAGTAAAGCAGATGAGGCTGACAAAACTATGAATTTAGGAAGTGGCCATGGTGTAAGAATTGCTCATAGAATTATTAATGAAATCTCGACTGGGGCAAAGATGAAGAAGCATATACCCTTCAAAAAGAGAGATGGCTCCGTTATAAACAGAAGATGAAGAAAGACAACTTTTGATGGAACACTTTAGTAAGGTCATGAAAAGGAGATATGAGGGTAATAATTTGATTGATATCCTTGAAGATGATGAAGACCTTCATGTGCCCATAAATGAATTCAGTGTGTTTGAAGTCAAAGCTATCCTCAAAATACTAAAGAGATAGAAAGCACCTGGATCTAATGGGACAACTGCAAAGATGATACTGTCTAAAATTAAATGACTCCCAGAATACTTACAAGATTATTTTGTAGAATGTCGCATGAAGAGGCAAAACTTGATGAATGGGAGTTAGGATGTAGGTGAAAATGGTAAAAAAAGGAGACCTAACTGGTTGCAATAATTACAGAGGCATAACACTTATGTCAGTTGTTATGAAAATATATAGTAGGTTGGTTCTCCAGTCAGGACATCTGGTCATGCCTTGATTTCATTAGTAGTGAAGATTGAGCAGCCTCTCCCTGCTGTATAATACTCTTGTAAGATTTATATGAAGTCTCAAGCATACTGGAATGGGATTTTGCATGCTCTTTTGGGCTTGAATTGGTCACAATTGTATAGTAGTGTTGATCCTTTTGTCATTTGATTGAGAATCTAATAAACATGATTGATAGGCGTATCCCTTCTCATGTGGTAAATTACAGAGTGAAAGACAAACCATGGTTCAATAATGATTGTCGACGTACTTATTTAGAGAAGCAGGAGGCCTATCATCTTTGGAAGGGTAACAGATCGGATTTGACCTGGAATAACTATACTCAGCTTAGAGCTTTTGTTCAGCGAGTTTATGCCTCAACTGAAAAGGAATAAAATCTAACCATAAAAGAAACCATTTCTGGTACAACCCAGGAACAAGTGGTGGACTACCTTTAAATCTGCACTCTTTGGTATAGATACAATAGTTCCTCCTTTACTTAAACCAAATGGCTCAGACACATACTGTCCAGAGGAAAAGGCAATCCTTTTGGCTGATGTGTTTGACAGTAAGCAGAGTAATGATAAACTTGAACTTCCTCATTCATGTTTTCCTGAGGCTAAACTAACTAGTTTAGCTTTTCGATCTCGTGAAATTAAAATTCTGTTGATGGACCTTGATGCTTATGGAGGTGTAGATCCAAATTAATTTTTTTTTCTTTGTTTTTCATACAGACTGCAGATTTCTTAGCTCCAAAGTTATCTGTTGTTTTGTGCAAGTTAGTGAGGAGAGGAGCTTTTAGCACTTTTTGGACAATTGGTAATGTTACTCCACTGTGTAAATGTGTTTGTGGCAGCTCAAGTTCAACTGATTACCACCCAATTTCCATAACTCCCATATTATCTAAAGTGTTTGAATGTCTTTTGGCAAAACATTTTAATAGGTTTGCTGAAGGTAATCATCTGTTTCCTAGTTTGCAATTTGGTATTCGTGAATGCCTTTGAGCACGTGATGCCCTTCTTACAATCTCCAATGCTGTACAGAAATCCATAGATTATGGTCAGGAAGTATGTATGATTGGCCTTCATTTTAGTGCTGCCTTTGACCGTGTTAATGATGAGGCTCTAGCTTTCAAACTCAAACAGTTGGGAGTGGGTGGGTGGTTTCTAAGCATTATTATTGAAATTTTAAGAAATGAATCTGAGAGAGTTGTTGAAGGTCACCATATTGAGTGTAGGACTGTGATATCTGGTGTTCCACAGGGTAGTGTTCATTGCCTTTAATCCCATATACATATTCCATGTGGCTTGGGCTAGCAAACAGGCTTATTGCCTATGCAGATCTGAATGTAGATCTGGGGTTGCTGAATCTCTTAATAGAGATCTAGTTAAAATTAGTGCATGGTGCAAATTATGGGGTATGAAGTTGAATCCTAACAAAACTCAGTGTGATTGCAAGTATGTCAAGGGTAGGGGCTCCTCAACATCCCGATCTCAGCATTGATAATGTTTCTTTAACATTGAATGACATTTAAAATTTTAGGTGTAATTCTCGACAGCAAATTTACTTTTGAGAAACACATTAGGTCTGTGTCTTCTTCAATTGCACAAAAGATTGGCTTATTGAGAAAGTCTTTTAAGATTTTCGGTGATCAATCTATTCTGAAGAAGTGCTTTCATTATTTCATTCTACTTTGTTTTGAGTATTGTTCTCCTGCCTGGTCTTCAGCTGCTGATTCTCATCTTAATTTCTTGGACAGGAACTTATGGTCTATCAAGTTTCTTATTTCTGATCTAGATATTAATCTTTGGCACCGTTATTCTAGTAGTTCATTATGTATGTTGCATAAGATTTTTCATAATTCTCACCAACCTTTACATTTAGATCTTCTTGGACAGTGCTATCCAGTTCGTAATACTAGGCATGTAGTTAACTCTAATAGTCAGTCCTCCTCCATCATGAGGCTCAATACTAAAAAGTATTCTAGAAGTTTTATTCCAGCTTTGATGAAGTTTGGAATGATCTTTCTAATAGGATAGTTGAATCAGTAGAACTACAATACTTCGAAGTTGAAGCAAATGCTTTTATGTTGAACAGGCTGACATAAGTCTTTTTATAGTCATATATGAATTATCTGTTTTAATGTTGCTAATGATTTTTTAAAATATTAATTTTTTTATTACTTGTTATATCGTTTATTTATTTTCTTGTTTCCTTTCTTTACTGGGCTATTTTTCCCTGTTGGAGCCCTTGGCCTTATAGCATCTTGCTTTTCAAACTAGGGTTGTAGCTGGGCTAGTAAAAATAATAATATTAACATTAATAATAATAATAATAATAATAATAATAATATTCTAAAGAGACTGGTGAGAAGGATTGATGAAACGCTGAGAGATGAAAAAGCAGGATTTAGAAAAGGTAGAAGTTGCACTGACCAAATTTTAATTTTGAGACATGTCGTACATCAATGCGTAGAATATAGAAATCCACTTTTGATGGCATTTGTGGACTATGAAAAAGCCTTTGTTAGTGTGCACCAACCAATTTTGTAGAGAGTCCTGCATTATTATGGAATTCTTCTTAAATACGTAAATTTGATTAAGTCTATTCATGAGCATAAAAAGTGTAAAGGTAATGTTACTGGAGTCTTATCAAATGAATTTCCAATGAACAGCGGAGTACTCCAAGGGAGTGTGTTGTCATCCATGTTTTTTATCCTCCTCGAGGGTTTTGAAATGCATAGAACAGTCGGAGATGGTGGTGTACCAACCGTGTGTCACACGATCGTACATAGTAACAACATTTAATTTTTTGTATATATTATGCTTGTATCTTCGCTCTCCCCTCGCACTGATATTGACCTGAAATTACATGTCTGTTTTTCTCACCGTTAACTGTTAACCGATGCGGATGTCGGTGGAACATGAAATTGTCTGTTATGTTTTTTATGCCCTTTTTGCTTGGAGTTTATGTATATATAAATGAATGTTCTGTAATAAAGTTACTCAGTTGCTTTCATCCTGCCTTCTTAGTCACAGCCTCTCTCGGCCCGTCACATTGGTGACCCTGGAAGTACACTCGCTCCTCTCGCCTTCCACACCCCCACCCCTTCGTCATTGGTACTATGGCGGACTCCACAGAAGTTGGTGATGCCCCATTGAAACTTTCGTCGTTCTCCAGCGGAGAGGCGTTTGCTTGGTTTCAGCGCTCAGAAGTGCAGTTCCGCATCAAGGGAGTGACTCGCTCAACCACCAAAGCAAATTATGTTCTCTCGGGGATACCCGAGGACACCTTCCCGGAAATATCCGACTGGCTTTGTGAACAAGGAGACACCCCAATGGCGTATGACGCCCTCAAAACATACCTTCTGCAGCAGTACTCGCCGTCGCCAGCCGACCGTATAGCAAAGCTTTTTCAGCTTTCTCAACAACCATTAGGGGACCAAAGGGCTTTGCTTGCCCTCAGGGAAATGACCAGTATCGCTCGCCTGCAACCTGCCGCAGACGGCTCTCCTTGTGAGGTGAACCTACTTAGTGCCCTTTGGGTATGCCGTTTACCCGAGCCTGTACGCGCTGCCATACCCGATGTCGATAGTTTACCAATAAAGGACTTGATGACCAAAGCAGACACCCTTATGGACAGCCACTTCACGACCTTCAAGACCTCCATCAACGCCTCCACTCCTGACAAAGAAGACGCCTATTCAACGTCAACCAAAGCTGACGTGAGAGCCGTAGGACATACACGCCTACCCCGTGACGAGTCGGAGCGGCGACAAAGCCACCCATCACCAACCACTCGCTCGCGCCCCAACCAACGACTTTTACAGCCACTTACTACCACCATCGGCTGCAGTTTTGCAACTACCACTACAGATTCGGGGCAGCCACGAATAAAAGTGCCAAGGATTATCAGTGACCAAATAACGTGTAAGTAGGCCAATGCTCATTGAGGTGGCCTCCCGTGTTTCTAATCTTTTCTTTATACGTGATGCAGGAATGGGCGTGCGATTTTTGGTAGACACGGGTGCTTGTCGTTCTTTTTTGCCAAGGGAACTCTTCAGGACACGACGTAGTCTGTCTATGTCTGCCGATGTCCGCCTGCTAGCTGCCAACGGATTTGCGATACCCACCTACGGTTACGAGAACCTCACATTACCGTTTGGAAACGGTAAATTTAATTGGAAGTTTCTCAATGCTGACGTCACATTGCCAATCCTCGGCGCGGATTTCCTCTCTCATTTCCACCTTCTGGTCGATGTTGCCCACCGACGATTGGTCAACGCAGACTCGTACTTGTTGACACCTCTTCGACCACTTCCCCCTCCAACCTCGCTCTCCACATCAGTGCACCCACGGATGCCTACGCTCACCTCCTCACGTCGTACCCTGAAGTTTTCTGTCCAGAACTTCGCCAAACGCCCACGGTTCCTGCCAAGCACGGTATTTATCACCATATCAAGACGATGGGACCCCCAGTCTTCGCAAAATTCAGACGTCTGGCACCGGAACGATTGGCAGCCGCCAAACAGACGTTCCCCGAAATGGAGGAAATGGGCCTTTGCCAAAAGGCCTCCAGCCCATGGTCGTCACCCTTACACATCGTTCTGAAGAAAGACGGCTCCCTCCATCCGTGCGGGGATTACGGGCGCCTGAACACGCAAACAGAACCGGATCACTACCCCCTCCAAAACATTGCCAACGTGACCTCCTACTTACAAAAATCGAAGGTTTTCTCCACGTGCGACCTCCTGAAGGGGTATTATCAGGTACCTATGAAGCCAGAAGACAACCCCAAGACCGCCATCACCACTCCATTTGGTACATACACCTCCAATTACTCCTGTTTTGGCCTTCGTAATGCTGGGGCCACTTTTCAACGTCTCATGGATGGCATGTTAGGGGACCTCCCCTTTTGTGTATGTTATGTGGACAACATACTTGTGTTCTCTTCCTCAAACGAGGAATACCTTCGTCACCTGCGCATCGTGCTCGACCACCTGCAACAAAATGGCTTTGTAGTCCGGTACGACATGTGTACCTTTGGCGCCAACGAAGTGTCGTTCTTAGGGTACCGCATCACTCCTGAAAGAGTCCATCCCCTCCTTGAGAAGGTAGCAGCCGTTCAGAACTTCCCCACGCCCTCGACCGTCAAAGCTCTGCAGGAATTCTTGGGCATGATCAACTATTACCACCGTTTTCTGCCAGCCATATCCGCCACTCTTGCTCCCCTCTACACCTCCCTCAAGGGCAAGCCAAAACACCTGAAGTGGGGTCCCCTTCAAGAAGCGGCCTTCTGCAATGCAAAGAAGGCCCTATAGACCACTGAAGCTCTCACTTTTCCTATCCCACATGCCCCTCTACCTCTCTCCACCGATGCCAGCGACGTCGCTATTGGTGCAGTAATCGAACAGATGGTCAACGGCTCGCCCCGCCCATTGGCCTTCTTCAGCAGAAAACTGTCCAAGGCAGAATCGGGTTATTCTACCTTCGATCGCGATTTGCTGGCGGTGCACTTGGGTGTCCGTCACTTTTGCCATTTCTTAGAAGGTACGCCCTTTGTCATTCGCACAGACCACATGCCTTTGGTGCACGCCTTCACTAAACAGTCTGACGCCTGGTCCGCCGGTCAACGGCAAGATCTCTCCGCCGTGGCTGAATACAGTTGCACCATTCAACACGTCCCTGGGAAAATGAATTTTGTTGTCGATACCCTGTCAAGAAACACGTTGGCTGCCGTTCAATTGGGATTGGATTACAACACTTTGGCTGAAGCCCAACGACAGGATCCAGAGTATCAAGCATGTAGGACAACCTGCACATCCCTACGTTGGGAAGACATCCCCCTCGACGACTCCAACACTACCCTCCTCTGTGACGTCAGTACTGGTAGACCGCGACCTTGGATTCTTACTATCATGCGCCGACAGGTGTTGGATTTCATTCACGGCCTTTCACATCCCTCGTGCCGTTCTACTGCACAGCTGCTGAAGACGAAGTTCATTCGGCAC
Organism: Palaemon carinicauda; assembly: GCF_036898095.1. Lineage (NCBI taxonomy): Eukaryota > Metazoa > Arthropoda > Malacostraca > Decapoda > Palaemonidae > Palaemon > Palaemon carinicauda. The sequence continues at coordinate 67,109,701 of NC_090733.1, forward strand.
GGCATTTCTAAGGACTGGGTCTGCACCTGTACTTCTTGCCAAACTTCCAAAGTACACCGACACACAAATTCAAGAGTGGGCACCTTTCCTCAACCTCAGCGTCGTTTCGCCCACATTCACGTCGATGTTGTAGGCCCCCTACCCACATCACAAGGATATCGTTACCTGTTTACCGTCATTGACCGCACCACTCGTTGGCCTGAAGCCATTCCCTTGGAAACTGCAACGTCCGCCTCATGTTCATCTGCCTTACTCTTAGGATTTATTGCAAAATTTGGTATCCCTGAGCATAGTACCTCTGACAGGGGTACCACTTTCACCTCACAATTGTGGACATCTTTAGTAAATCTCCTGGGCATCACCCTACATCAGACAACTGCCTACAACCCCGCTGCCAATGGAATGGTTGAACGTTTTCATTGCACTCTCAAAGCAGCTTTGATGTCCCGCTGCAAGGATTCCAACTGGTTTACTCAGCTTCCCTGGGTCCTCCTGGGACTAAGGACCACTCCTAAAGACGCCCTCGACGTCTCGGCAGCTGAAATGGTGTATGGCGACCCGTTGGTCGTCCCTGCCAAATTTTTTTCCTTCTGCAACCTCCTCCAACGATCTCCAGCGCATACGTCACGTTTTGGGAAAATTTACTCCATGCCGTCAGACTTACAAGCCCCCAGCAAAGCATCACATACCGACAGACTTGCACTCTGCAATGCACGTCTTCCTATGCAACGACACTTGCAAGCCACCGCTAACGCCCCCTTACACGGGCCCTTTCCTTGTGATCCGACGCACTCCGAAAGCATTCCTACTAAACATTCATGGCAAAGAAGACTGGGTCTCCATTGATCGTCTAAAACCTGCTTATCTCCTGCCAGATGACCCTCCTACAGTTCGCCTCTCTAGATCAGGGCGCCCTATTTAACATGTACAGTATGTCATTTTTAGGGGGGGGGAGCCATGTACCAACCGTGTGTACATAGTAATGACATTTAATTTTTTGTATATATTATGCTTGTATCTTCGCTCTCCCCTCGCACTGATAGGGACCTGAAAAACATGTCTGTTTTTCTCACTGTTAACTGGTGCGGTTATCGGCTGAACATGAAATTGCCTGTTATGTTTTTTATGCCCTTTTTGCCTGGAGTTTATGTATATATAAACGAATGTTCTGTAATAAAGTTACTCAGTTGCTTTCATCCTGCCTTCTTAGTCACAGACTCTCTCGGCCCGTCACAGTGGAGAAGGATTGGACTGGATTGGTAATAGAAAGTTAGCTGACCTAGAGTATGCTGATGACGCTGTCCTTGTTAGCAGAACACCACAGGGTTTGCAATGCTTGCTTGCCAGAATGCATGAAATATCACAAGAGGTAGGACTGAAGATAAATAGAAGACAGAGATGATGAGAACGGAGTATGCAATGGAAGGTGAAATGTCATTGGAAGGAGAAAGGATTAATGAGGTAATATCATTTAAGTATTTATTAACTATTGCCTCTAATACAGGATCTTTACAATTACAAGTAGAGTTTAGTGAAAGATGAAAAAAGATAAATCAGACAATGGCTAGTTTAAGTAAAATTTGGAAATCGAATCGCCTGAAATTGCATATAAAAATCAGACTATATACCAGTTTAGTAAGATCATTGTTACTGTATGGACATGAGTCATGGTATGACATTGAAACAATCTCCAAAAGATTTAGTAGATTTGAAAACAAAGCCCTTAGAAGGATATTGAGAGTTTAATGGTAGGACAGAATTAGAAATGAAACTATAAGAGAGATTACTAGAGTGCCATATGTGGATGAAATCATGTTGAGGGGTAGATGGAGATTATTTGGGCTTGCTCTTCGCACTCCCCGAGAAAGATTCGTTCACCAAATGTTCAGCTGGACTCCACAAGGCACTAGAAGAGTTGGAAGGTCCCGGCCTACATGGCTGAGGTCTATGAAGCACGAAGTAAGAGATGATGAATGGAGTAGTATCGAGTTAAAAGCTCAAGATATAGACGGTTGGCGAAATATTACTAAGGCCCTTTGCGTCAATAGGCATAAGAGGAGATGACGATGATATAAGGCATAAGAGAAGATGATGATGAGATATATATATATATATATATATATATATATAGAGAGAGAGAGAGAGAGAGAGAGAGAGAGAGAGAGAGAGAGAGAGAGAGAGAGAGAGAGAGAGAGAGAAAGAGAGATAAATATATATGTATATATATACATATGTATATATATGTATATATGTATATATATGTATATATATATATACATATATATATATATATATATATATCTACCTAAATTTTAGTAGAAAGACAAAGACAACGAATTTTCTTCCATTAATAGTATTGTAACTAGCCTGATGAAGACATAGAGTATAAACAGAAAATCAAGTTTATATATAGCACCGATAGAGGATCGGCAAAAAGGTTAAGCTGGGAATAATGAGGGATAATCGTTGTTTAAAGTCTTTACAGGCGGTCATTTTTTACTTCAGGGAAATGACTCTGGATATGGCTTTGGAACTAACATCCGACCTACATACCATTTGCTGATCGATTTCTTTATGGTAATCACTTGTTAGCGCAATCTACTTTCACTGCATCTTATTTAACGTGTATCTGAATAAATAACACTAGCAGGTGCAACTCGGAACGGATATTGCTTATGCGATCGGCATTGTCCCTCGTTGATATAGCTCACTATCATGCAGTTCACTGTAATGTTGCTACATTTAACAGCATATTTAAGAAGGTTACATGATAGTTGTGTCTTTTCAATTGTAGATATTACCATGAAATTCGACAGGAACAGAGAAACTATGTTTTACATCAATCCCTGAAATTTTCATTTGGATATGTGAATTATTCTAGGAACAATTTACTCCACTTCCAAAAATAACCATTCAACCCACGATGAAATAAACGTTTGCTGTGGCTTTTCTATGGCAGATATCAACATGAAAATTGGTATGGACAAATTAAATATCCATCCCACAAATCACTGAAAACTTCATTTAGTTATGTGAAGCCTTCTACGAGTAATTTACGGCGCCCTCGAAAATCGGTCTCCGACGGATTATTACTATTATTATTATCAATTGCTAAGCTACAACCCTAGTTGGAAAAGCACGATGCTATAAGCCCAGTGGCTCCAACAAGGAAAATGTCCTACTGAGGAAAGGAAACAAGGAAAAATATTCCAAGAACAGTAACATTAAAATAAATACCTCCTATATGAACAATGAAAATTTCATCAAAACAAAAGGAAGAGAAATAAGATAGGATAGTGTGCCCGAGTGTACCCTCATGCAAGAGAACTCCAACCCAAGACAGTGGAAGGCCATGGTACAGAGGTTATGGCACTACCCAAGACTAGAGAACAATGGTTTGATTTTGGAGTGTCCTTCTCCTAGAAGAGCTGATTACCATAGGTAAAGAGCCTCTTCTACCCTTACGAAGAGGAACGTGGCCACTGAACAATTACAGTGCAGTAACCCCTAGGGTGAAAAAGAATTGTTTGGTAATCTTAGTGTTGTCAGGTGTATGAGGAGAGAGGAGACTATGTAAAGAATTGGCCAGACTATTCGATGTGTGTGTGATCAAATAGAAAATGAACCGTAACCAGAGACAAGGATCCAGTATAGTACTGTCTGGCCAGTCAAAGGACCCCATAACTCTCTAACGGTAGTATCTCAACGGGTGGCTGGTGCACTGGCCAACCTACTGTGCCTTTTCTATGGCAAGTATCAATACGAAAACTGGTATGAACCCAGTTCACATAACATTCATCAAACCC
>NC_090733.1:67123506-67136006 GCF_036898095.1 Palaemon carinicauda
TGAAGGATCTCAGTTTGTTGAGGACCCTCAACAGAAGGTTGTGAGGGGGGAACAGATAAATCCTGGACCATCTGTTCCAGTCGAGGGACATCGCGTCCACTGCTTCCGCTAAGGGGTCCTCGTACGGGGACACGTACAGGGGCAACTTCTTGTTGTCTTTCGTCGCAAAGAGGTCTATCTGCAGTTCTGGGACTTGACTCAAGATGAAGGAGAATGATCCTGCGTCTAGGGACCATTCCGACTCTATCGGTGTGAACCTGGATAGAACGTCCGCTGTCACATTGCGGACTCCTTGAAGGTGAACTGCCGACAGGTACCACTTCTTCTTTTCTGCCAATCGGAAGATGGCCAACATCACCTGGTTGAGAGGTGGTGACCTTGATCCTTGTCGATTCAAGCATCTCACAACTACCTCGCTGTCCAGCACCAACTTTATGTGGATCGAGTGACGCGGGGAGACTTTCTTTAAGGTAAGGAGCACTGCCATAGCTTCTAGAAAGTTTATGTGAAACGTCTTGAATAGCTTGGACCAAGTCCCCTGGACTTTTTTCCGATGAGAGTGACCTCCCCATCCCTCCTTCGAGGCGTCTGAGTGAATTGTCACCGACGGGGTAGGTGGCTGAAGAAGAACCGACTTCTTTAGATGTCTGGCTTGGGACCAAGGCCTGAGAAGAGTACGTAGACGAAGCAGAACTGGTCTTCTCAGATTTCTTCGCGCGTTTGATGCATAACTTCTCCAAACTCCGGTTGCATCCTTTAGCTGTGCTCTTAGCACCGGGTCTGTCACCGAAGCAAACTGGAGAGAACCCAGTACTCTCTCCTGTTCGCGTCTTGATATCCTTTCGGAATCTAGAAGTCTCTTGACAGAACCCGCTATCTCCTTCCTTTACTTCGCCGGGATGGAGAAACGGTGTGACATTAGGTCCCAGTGGATTCCCAGCCACTGGAACTTTTGAGATGGAGAAAGTCGAGACTTTTTTCTGTTGATCTTGAAGCCTAGATACTCTAGGAACTGGATCACTTGAAAGGAAGTTCGCAAGCATTCTGTCTTATATGCTGCCCACACCAGCCAGTCGTCCAGGTAGGCTACTACCTGAATTCCCTTTAGGCGTAATTGTTTGAGCTACGCTCGCAAGCTTCGTGAAGATCCTTGGGGCTATATTTAGCCCAATGACATGGCTCTGAAGGCGTATAGTCTTCGTTGTAGCTTGAACCCTAGGTAGAGGGAGAGTCGACGGTTGATTGGAACGTGTCAATAGGCGTCTGACAAGTCTAAGGAGACGGTATATGCCCTCTTGGGCAGTAAGGTCCTTATGTGTTGCAGTGTTAGCATCTTGAACTTGCAGTTCACTATGAACTTGTTGAGTGGCGACAAGTCCAGAATGACTCTGAGTTTTTCCCCGAGTCCTTCTTGGGAACACAAAACAGCCTCCCTTGGAATTTGATGGACTTTACCCTTTGGATCACTTTTTTCTCCAACAAATCTTGGATGTACTTCTCCAGAACGGGGGTGGAGTGTTGGAAAAACCGAGGGCACGGGGGTGGAGTGCTGTACCAGCTCCAGCCCAGTCCATTCTTGAGTAGGCTGTGGGCCCAGGGATCGAAGGTCCACCGATCCCGAAAATTCTGAAGTCTCCCTTCTACCAGTATCATCTCACTTGGACTGTTGTCCTGAGGTCTTGCCTCCCTGACCGCGACCACCCCTGAATCCCCTTTCCCTTGAGGGGTGCCTAGACGAGCTTCTGGCTGCTCCTCTAGGCTTTGCTCGAAAGGAAGTTGACTGCCTTTCGAACGTTGGATTGAATGCCGGGGACTGCGTCGACAGGGCCTGGGGTACCCACTGGAAAGTGGTCGGGGTTTGTGCCACCATCTGGGGCACTGAAGGCATCGGCAATTGCTGTTGCTGTTGCTGTTCAAATGGCTTGGCTGGCCGAGACGGTAGCCTAGTCCTCTTAGTCTTCCTCTTTGGTTGGGGACCCTCATCCGGGGAAGACTTTCTCTTGATAGACAGGCCCCACTTCTGGAGAAGATTTCTATTCTCCGTGGCGGCCTTATCAACAACTTCTTTGACCAATTCGCTAGGGAAAAGGTCTTTGCCCCAAATGTTGGAGGAGATTAGTTTCCTTGGCTAGTGCCTCACCGTAGCCGAGGTGAACACGAACTCCCTAAAAGCTCTCCTCGCCCTGACGAAGCTGTAAAGATCCTTCGTCACTGTGGCCAGATGAGTCTTGGCCACTACCATGAACATTTCATGGACCTTGGGGTCACTTGCCATCGTCTCAAGAGTGGTCTGAAGAGACATTGAGGCAGCCAGTCTTTCTTTTGTCTCGAGTTCTCTCCGCAAAAGAAAGTCAGACAGCTTAGGGAGGTTCTCACCGAACTGACGTCCGGCAATATCAGCCTCCAACTTCCCGACTGAGAAGGTAAGATGGAGGTCCTTCCAGTCCTTGTGGTCCATAGGTAGGGCCAGCGACAAGGGTTTACACTCCTCCAGGGAGGGGCAAGGCTTGCCAGCCTCGACTGCTTTTAATACAGCTGCAAACCCTTTCTGCAAAAAGGGGAAGGCTCTAGCAGGAGAGGACACAAAGGAAGGGAGCTTCTTACTCAATACAGCTACTTTTGAGTTCGTGAAGCCCCTCTCTTTCATCGAAGATGAAAGCAAAGCTTGAGCCTTAGCATGGTCCATCACTATGACCTCCTTCGGCTCTGTCTCCTCCTTTGAAGCTGGTTCCTTCCTCAACCGGACATAACAGTCCGGATATGACCCTTTGCTGGGCCAGAATTCCACCTCCTCAAGGGGAACTGAACCCAGCTTATCCGACATGCCGATCTTTCCAGTCATCATCGGCATGTGCTCAGCATATCTCCACGGGTTAGCATCTGAGCACAAGGGAAGGTCTTTCACATTGAGCCTTTTCTGGGGCCCACGTGATGCTGCAAGCTTCTGCATCTGCAGTTCCATTGCAGCCGCCTTCTCAATATTCTCCTTCTGCATTTGTTGGATCATTCCGACAATGGAGGAGAGGGCCTGTCCCAGCTCTCCTGGGAGAGCAGACGATGTTGAGGGAATAGGTTCAGGGATCTGAACCGGAGCAGCCGACACCTCGGCGGCCTCTTCCTCTACAATGTCTGGGGCTTGATCTTCATCCTGGCCTCCTGCCAGGAGGTCTTCCTCCAGACGCTCGGACACGTCTGACATCCTGTCGTCCAACTGGATGTCTTGCAAGGCGACTGCGACTTCAGCATCCACCTGGATCTGAACTAGGGGGATCTCCTCTTGAGGCTGGGGAATCACTGCATCAGCTGATGCCCTAGGGAAAAGGTAAGCCCTCATCTTCTCACTTGGAAGATAAGGTCCAGAGGTGTTCTTCTGGAAGCCCCTTACCCAGGTACGAAGCTTCTCCCTTGCTATATCCCTTGATTCCGCTGTCCTAGGGGAATCAAAAGCCTCAGTAATCAGGTTAGAGCACACGGTACATACCTGGGGGTCCCAATACCGGAGATCACCCTTGGAGACAGCGCATGCTGCGTGCCTCCTACATAACTCATGTCCGCAGAAGTTCTTACTGCGGACGTTGCAGAAAGCACTTCCGCACTTCGGACGTTCCTCCTGTAAAGAAAAGAAATTTCCATGAGTATCAAGTGAACGACGTATCACTGGATATGCACAGTTAGCATAACAAATCAGAAAGGAAAGACACACACTTGTGTTTCCCGCACAACCAATTGTTGCAGCCTTCCAGATAATAAAATCGTATGGTTAATCTGTCCTAGAGTAACCAATGAAAAGTTTCCAAAGGGAACAGGTGGAGCTCACACCTAAGATATGATTTTAAAATACCGGATAATAGACAAGAAAGAACTCACTTTCTTATCTGTAAGGCAACACCAAAGGGCTGTGCAAGACAACACAAAAGTGTTAGAACACACAGTGTTGTACCAATACTATACTATAGTTTTCTTCCTACAGTATATGTTATACTGAAGAATACTGGTACAGTATAGAAGGTAATGCGCCGGCCGGCACACACCATAACTAGCTTTAAAGTATACTACTTAACAGCTATAAGGCGGCAGAACGCTGGTTCAAATGCATGTGCCGGCCGGCAACAGCCAATGTCGGCCGGCAGTTACGGCCGGCAACTACACAAGGTAGCACCCGGCTGCCGGCCACTGCTCATAGCGACCGGCAGACAAGGGCTTGACAATAGCCGGCCGGCAAAGGTAAACAACCGATGACAGCCAGCAGCAAAAGAACCAGAGGACTTCGACTGCCCGGCTGCCGGCCTCATAGGCCGGCAGCCGGGTCGGGTACAGCACTAGAAGAAAACAGAGTGGATGCCGGGATAAGAGCGTAAACTACCTCCAAGCCCGGCAATCCGAAAGAGTGCATATAAGGAAGGGGAGAATCTAATTCAGGCTTCCTGACCAATGGCGTCTGGCTCTACAGGCAGACATGGATGAGGGACCAAGAGAGGTCCGGGCAGCACTCAAAGCAAAAGACCTTTCTGCCGGCCGGCACACTCTGCCGGCCGGCAAGGGACTGAGTCAATTCCACATCCTAACCTATCCTAGGTCCAGATGTAGAATGACGTACAGTACTGTAACGGCTAGGCCATTACAGAGATAGAGGGGGAAGGGACAAAAGAGGGTCCTACCAACCTTGCTTTAGTGAAGAATCACCCGCAGCCAAGAAAACTCATCTTAGCCTAAGGGAGATCCAAGGAGGGAGGCCAGCAATACTTGCCAACCCCCACTGAACCAAAGCAAGGAAGGTGTTGCTACTCCCAGGGAAAGGATCTCATCCTCCCACCGAGAACAGCAACAAGGACTAGTCTGCTAGATCACAAAAGAAGGAATCATCTCGTACAGAAACCTTCGGCAGTGACCTAAGGAGGCTAAGCCTCCTAAGTCTGCGTCAGGCTAGCGAGGGAGACTCTACCCAAAGCCAGACAAACACAGACTCAGACTAAAAAACTCTGATGTTCTGTCCCTCTCTGAAGCCAGACTTACTGGAACAGGGAGGTACAGTAACACCCCAGTATAGTTGTATCGAAAGTTAATTCAGATAAACCACTAGGGTTAAGCCCAAGGCTTAAACAGAGGGAAAGGGATTGCATACCTTCTCCGAAGAAAAGAAAGCAACCGGGGGGGTATGAAAAAGTATACTAAGGCTCCATAGGCAACTTAGCCTAGGCACCAAGAGAATCGATTACCTAAATCACCGAAACTCACTCGTATACTATCTTGGAAATAATCAATAAAATCTTAAATGTATAAAAAACTGCCTAAAGCTTCAAAAAAATTTAAAACACTCGGAAATCCAAAATCATGCAGGAAAGTACTAGGGCCAAACGACTAGGCTACATGACCTAGCGTAGGCCAGAGTTGGCAAATACTTCGCCAAACAAAAATAATAAAAGCACGAGAAAGGAAATCCTATGTAACGCTAAATAGCTAAAATTTATTAAAGCAAAACAACCGGGAACGTCGCTCTGGCTAACTAAAACTCATACCTAGCGAGCGACAGCGTCCAGGACCCCTCCGGTAGGCAACGGCTCTTGTAACAAAGATTATTACTATTAATCACTTTAAAAATTACCAAGAGCCTACATTTATACATAAAAGAAATGGTACTCAACTTATCAGAGGCAGACGAAGTTGGAGAAGCCATGAAAAGATGATTAAATCCAAGATTTTGCGAGAAACACAGGAAAAAACACCGAGTTGTTAAGCTACGCAAAAAGGAATACAGATGGCGCCAGGATCGGCACAATGCACGCTTACGAAACGGAAGAAGAGAGAGCCTTGGGAACGGCTCCCCCTTTTCTTTCTCGTTTTCGTTTTCTTGCCAATTGACCCCTTAGATATGTTATCTCTGTTCGGGGTGCAGATTGCCGTATGGCGTGTCAAGAATACGTCCTCTGATATGTCGCGATATCCCTTTCATTAGGGATATTCGCTCCAGGAGTTAGAATTCTGGGTACCTTAAGGTAAATTCTCTGGGAATATCGCCGTAGTTGTAATATACCCTAGGAAGCTACCCTATAGGAACTTCCATGAGGACGACATGGCTTGAGCCCAAAAATATATATATATATGGATGTTTTACTGCAGAAAGGATCATTCACTACCCAACAGGTAAATGATGAAGTTAAAAGTGATTATTTTATATATATATATATATATATATATATATATATATATATATATATATATATATATATATATATATATATATATATATATATATATATATACATACATATACACATATATAAATATATATACAAACACCACATTCATCCTTTACCTGCTGGGTAGTGAATGATTCTTTACTGCACTAAGACATCTCCAACATTAATCACGACATTCATCGGTGCATAAATCTCATCGATGGCATTTATCCCTGTCTTACACACATTTTCCTGTACATTGGATAATATGGCCTTTTTTTTCAAATTCGTCTTTCACATCAACTATCCAACCCAAGATAGGCTTTGCTCTCCTGCTACCTCTTAGCACTCCTGAATTCTACACTGTTTCTACTAAAGCACTGCCTTCTATTCTTTCCAATTAGTTGCGCCATCTCAAAGTACTCTGAGTGTTCCTTTCCATTATACTAAGCCTTTTACCACCACTTCTATGTGTCTGCATATTTCTTACCCTAACAATTCTTCTTAGCCAACATATACTAACCCTACAGGGGTTGTTGTCACCAGTGCACCACTTGTGATGTATGTATTTTTCACTAAAGCTTCTTTGCAGTGTTCCTTGAGCCACTGGATGCACCCAATTTTTAGAAATCTACTTAACTTTATCCTACTGCCTTTCTTCCATGTTGCTGTCCATGATCATTCAGCTTATTTTTCTCAGTGCAACTGTAGGGTTTACCACTAGTTGTCCTTTCTGACTCCAGCACTGGGCTATATGGCTCAAATTACATTGCCTTCCATACAACTATCCAAATAAGGAAAAATATAGATCCTCTCACTTCTTTAACGGTTTTCTTTCATTTGAGCTCAACATTCACAATTCCTGACTTTAAAGGAGAGCAGTTTTTAACAATCCCTTTATATACTACACTTACGCTTCCACAGAAAATTCAATTCTCTTTCCATTTCTTTGCCAACATCTTGCTACCCTTCTTACTTCTCTTATTCTATGATGCGCCTCTTCTCTCATCTTGCCCTCTGCCATATTTACTCCAAGATCCTTGTGAGAAATAACCAGTGACCGTGATTAATTACATTACTCCATCTTGAAAGTTTCTCATAACTATGATTAACAAACTCTTGGTCCCATTTGCTCTCAACTTTTTCCTTTCATATATAGTTTCAAATTCGCTTACTAGTTTCTACTGTTTCTTTTCACCATCCCCACTGAGTACAGTATCATCTTGAAACATCAATCATTTCAAGTTCCTATTTTTCTTATCCCAAGACTTTGCTCTTACTTCTACTAACCTACTGTAGCTCTCCATTAATAAAAAGGTTGATAAGCCATAGAGACCAACAAATGCAGTCACTATCTTATGTACATTCTGAATCTTACACCTCGCATAAATGTTTCATTGCAAATATTAGAAACACACGACATATTCGTTGCCAGTCCACAGACTGTTCTTCCTCATCAGTTCCACTCTATATCCTGTCTTACTTTTTTTCCATCAAAATCCCATCAAAAACCTTTGCTGGTATATTAGGTAATTCCTATGCCTCTATAATTCTTAAAATAACCTTCAATTTCCCCTTTTTATAGCAAAATGATTGAAGATATCTTTCAATCCTTTGGGACATTTTCTTTAGGCAAATTTACCTTGCAACAAAACGGCTCGCCACTCACTCAATCAAACTATCATATTGAAGCATCTCACCTATAATCTCAACTTCTGGGGTCTTTCCTTTCTTTAGCCTATTAATTTTCCTTCTTACATCATCAACAGCCATTCTTGCAATCATTCACAGCCTTTCAAGTTTTTCATTATCTAGGTCATGAACCCAGGAATGTATAAATACTTGACAGCATCACTATACTTTTACTTTATAGTCTATGATAAATTTGTTTATGAACCTTTCTCTCTGTAGTTATTTCTCTGTAAGATATTTTTTTTACTTATTGGACAATTCCATAACTCCTATTCTTTTTGTTACTGATAATCTTATATTTCTTACTTCATTATTGGCTATTCTTTTTGTATTCCTACACATGCTCTTCACTTCTATATTGCAACTGTAGTTCAAATAATTTCCTTTCTTTTTAATAAACCTTTCTCTCCTCATCACACCACTTACCAACAGTGCGTCTTCTTAGTTCCTTTACCCATAAACATTCAATGCAACTCCAATGATCCATTCAAAGAATTCTATGAACTGCCCATCTGATCCTTCCTTCGCCATTTCCTTAACAGTAATCCACAGTTCATCACTTTTTCAAATATATCCTCTTTCCATTTCCTTTATATCCATCTTGATTACATATATATAGTCACATTTTCACTTTCCTCTCCAAACTATACCTTTCTTAAGTTTTCTTCAAACAAATAATGATCAAATATACATCCAGGAATTGCTCTTCTTACTATTACATCTATGTTTCTACGGCCACATAATCTGGCAAAAGCTCTTTTCATCTCTATATTCTCTTTTCCTATACTTATCTATGTCATTCAAAAAACCATGTATTGCCGACAATCAGATCTCTTTCCAGATACAAACATTTTGCTTTCTTATTTATTGCCATGAATAAACTAGGGACCAAAACACACATACACACACGCACACAGATATTATATATATATATATATATATATATATATATATATATATATATATATATATATATATATATATACATATATATATATATATATATATATATATATATATATATATATATATATATATATATATATATATATATATATATATATATACATACATAAACTTATTTATACACGCAGACACGCACACACACACACACACACATATATATATATGTACATATGTGTATATATACGTACATATATATATATATATATATATATATACATATATACATATATATATATATATATATATATATATATATATATATATATATATATATAAAATCAATACAATATATATAAATAGAATATAAATTTCTTTGATGCCAGGATCGAACCCTATATATATACTGTATATATAAACACACACACACATTTATATATATATATATATATATATATATATATATATATATATATATATTATACTATGGCTCGTGCCTGGGAACCAAACCTATAATAGAATAAATATATATTACGACTGGTAAGCTATACAACCTCTCGAATTCCAAACACACATGTTTGCTTTTACATTAAATCTGTTACACTTGGAAATATCAATACCCGAACTCTGAGACAGTTAAATAACTCCCAGACAGCAATATCTAAAACACTGAATATCCAAAGGTCTCTTAAGTAAACTGGGTAATTATTATTATGAATATTCAAACAACTCTAATTTTGGTTCATTAACAAGATACAAGCGAATATGCATTAAACACTGATGACTGAAATAATACACTTTTTACAAAATTAAATATATTCTATATAAATTACAACACTTCGAAAGAATTTACATAAAACAAATAAATCACTCAAAATATCAAGTCTGAACAAAACTTAGATTAAGACAAAAATTTTACGATCTAAAAATTATATAATGACTTGACTTGAACTATTATATCTGAATAAACTTTAGACTAAGAAAAAAGAAATAACACTTATGAAAATTATGCAATCACTTTTTTCACTTGAAATTAAATCTGAATACAATATTTAACTTTGACACTTAATGAAAATAGATAACCACATCACAATACAAGACCCTTTCACCTTCCTACAGGGCCGTTTACAAAAACTAAAAGAAAACTTTTATAAGTACTCGCTATGATCACAAAAACTCTTCACACCAAAACTTTGTTATTTTACTGAACACTTTTAAAACAATACACTGAGTTGCATGCGAGAGTGAGAGAGAGGGGGATATGGTTGTCTTAAGGCTGGAATTCTCTATCTATGCAACCCTGGGGTCGCCTTCTATATGAAACTTAGCTACTTCCAGAATGTTCCAGGAGAGCGAATTCTGGAAGCGTGGGGGCTGGGCTAAGGTGTCAGAGTTACCAAGCATATCTCTCTCGAACACATATCCACGCAACACGAGACAAACTCTCTCAATCAGCTAGCTCCGCCCATCCTTTATCCCAAAAATAAGAAAAAAAGGAAACCCACCACGAGGGCCCTCCAGAAACGTCCAAAGCACATAGCATATTCTCTCACAAACATGACACAACACCTCATAAAAATATGAAAGAATATTACATAAGCCCTTTTCATATTTTTTATGGTCACATAACACTCTCAAACAGTTACGTAAGACTTCGTTACAAAAATACGTGAAATTTAGAAGTGAATTCTTAAAAATATCGTAAATTTACATATACTGACTTGAATAAAGAATACAATGAAATTAATGACGAAAGTCTGATGTAATTTACAAAATAAACTTGAATCTACATGAGAGGAACTCATCTTAAGATCTAGCTATTCATCTATTCAATGCACATACGAAAACAAATAAAATCATGAATAAGCTATTGTATTTACTCGACACTAGACTAGCTTCGTAAGAATATATACATATATATATATATATATGTGTGTGTGTGTGTGTATATATACACATATATATGTATATATATATAATATATATATATATATATATATATATATATATATATATATATATATATATATATATATATATATATATATATATATATATATATATATATATATATATATATATATATATATATATATATATATATATATATATATATATGTATGTATGTATATATCAGGCACGTGCCATCAGTCATTACTCAAAATAGGCAGCTAGTGACCTCTCTGGAGTGAACTAATATAAAAACTTAATAATATATGTTACCCTATTTTTACTCCAGATTTATTCTTCCCTCTTTCTTTATAACAAAAATATCTTGTCATACCACGACTCATTTCCATACAGTAACACCGACTTCACTAAACCGACATATAACCTGATTTTTATATGAACTTTCAGGTGATTTGATTTCCAAATTTTACTTAACCTCGCCATTGTCTATTTTCTTTTTTTTAATCTTTCATTAAATTCCAATTCTAAAGACCTCGTATTAGAGATAACAGTTTTTAAACATTTGAATGATACTACTTCATTAAACCTTTCTCCTTCCAATGATATTTGATCTTACATTGCATATTCCATTCTTATAATCATTGTCTATCTTCTATTATCTTGAGGCCAACCTCCTGTGATATTTCATGCATTCTGCTAAGCAAGCATTGCAGATCCTGTGGCGTTCTGCTAATAAGGACAGCGTTATCAAGATACTCTAGGTCACCTTTTAATTTCCTATTGCCAAAGCAGTCCAACCCTTCTCCACCATCCCCAACTGTTGTATGCATTACAAAATCCATGAGGAAGATAAACAACATAGGTGACAACACATTCCCTTGGAGTACTCCACTGTTCACTGGAAATTCATTTTTAAGGACTCCATAACATTAACAGACTTATTCAAATTCATATATTTAAGAGGAACTCCATAGTAACACAGGATTCTCCAGGAAATTAGCCGGTGCACACTATCAAAGGCTTTTTCATAATCCACAAATGCCATCAAAAGTGAATTTCTATATTCTACACATTCCTGTACGTCTTAAAATCAAAATGTGGTCATTACAACTTATACCTTTTCTACATCTTGCTTGTTTATCTCTCAGCTTTTCATCAATCTTTCTCTCTAGTCTCTTTAAAAATAGCATACTATATATTTTAATGCCAATGACATAAGTGTGACGCCTTTGTAATTATTGAAATCAGTCAGATTTGCTTTTTTACCATTTTCACCAACACTCATAGCTCCAATTCATTAGGTTTTGATTCTTCACGCCAGTTACATTTATTAAATTGTATACACATTTAATACTGAGATTGCTTTTTTTAAATATCCCAAAAGCCTTACTAGGATTAACCATATTTTAATGCTGACATGCATAGCCATGTGTGTTATAACGATGATAAATATTTCATATACTATTGAATTTTACATCAATGCACAATTCTACTGTATACATAAAGTATGAGTCATCTGATTCTGTGAAAATAAATCAAAATAAACAAGAATATATGAAGCTTGTTGCTAAATAAGAATTAATACAGGAATTTGGACAAATATATAACGAATAAAATAAAACAACATTCGAACCCTATGAAATTCACCCTAGCCTAAGGTTGCTTTTCGTTAACAAGTAAGGCTATGTGAGTTAGGGTGCTTTCCGGTCTTAAATATTTATGTCGATTATCACCTCAATTTTATTTTGTTGATTCTAGAAAGATTGTTAATCAAGGCTAGCTGACTGTTATGAATAATGACAAAAAGATCAATAATAA
>NC_090733.1:67141006-67176006 GCF_036898095.1 Palaemon carinicauda
AGCCATTTGCTGAAGGCCTATATGCGGTCACTGAAAAGTGTTCAATTTTCATCAAGTCCGTGATCGATTTCACCACCTTATTTCTAAACTCAAGACCATTATCACTTATCAAAATTTTCAGGCAACCAAACCTAGTAATGAAAGAGCACAGCGCCTGGGCTAATGAATTTGCAGATTTATCCAACATTGCGTAAGTATGAGTGTATCGAGTAAATACATCCACAAATATATATATATATATATATATATATATATATATATATATATATATATATATATATGTATATATATATATATATATATATATATATATATATATATATATATATATATATATATATATATATATATATATATATATATATATATATATATATATATATATATATATATATATATATATATATATATATATATATATATATATATGTGACTATATATATAATATATATAATATATATATATATATATTATATATATATATATATATATATTATATATATAGCTGACAGCTAACTCTCGAGTTCCAGAATATCATAAATCTACCTCTGAGGAAATCATATACCTGCCAGACGGCAATACACAAAAACACTGAATATCCAAAAGTCTCTTTAGTACACTCAAAAGAACTACTCAAAACAACCTCTTACTCCGATTCTTTAACAGGGATACGAGAAAGTTCTGAAATACACACTGGTGATCGAAATAATAATCTTTCCATAAACAAATATATTCTATAAAAATTACACCACTGAAATAATTTACATGAAAAAATGAATTACTCAAAATATTAAGTCTGAGCAAAACTTATGAAAAAAAAATTTCACACTGAAAATTATATAATTACTTGTTTCACTGGAAATCAAATTCTACATCAATATTTGGTCTCGATAACTAATGAAAATATATAACCTTTAACACTAAGGATTAAACTGTTAAAGAAATTACCTAAAGTAATTTAGCTCACACAAAGTAAAGGTAAAATAAATACACTTCCCGTATCTTACTTGCACAAGGCCAGTTGCAAAAATTTATATAACACCAGCACACATAATGACACAATAAATTGAAATCACCTATAACGTCTTCCATAACGTTTCAACAAACTACACACAATATATGTTGTATTTAAACTCATACACTTTGGAGAGGAGGCACTTGTGAGAGAGAGGATGAACTTTGGCTCTTTCACAGGACAGGTTGTTTCTCTTCTGCCCTACGCATCCCTAGGGGCACATATACAGTATATTGACTTAGTTATTCTAGATCCTTCTAGGTCAGGAGTCTAGAAGCTTGGGGGATGGCTCAGCAAAGCCAGAGTTACCACCAACTTATGTATCGAACAGAATCAAAACTCGCTTACAAGGCAACTCTCTCTCAGCAGCTCCGCTCAACCCCATTCCCAAACATTAAAAAAAAAAGATAAAATCTAATGCTGGAGTTTTTCAGAACCTTCTAAACATGTGGAAAATATAAGAATTGCGTATTTTCTCACAAACATGACGCACTTTTAAACATATTACGTAAGACTTCGTAACAAAATACATGAAAGAAAAAGGTAAATCTTGAAAATAACGTGAATTTACATATACTGACTTGAATGATGTATACAATGAAACTAACGAAAGTCTTACGTCATTTACATACAAAACTTATACCTATATAAGAGGAACTCACCCTATGAGCTGGCTATTCACCTCTTAAATACACATACGAAATACATGAATAAAGTATTTACTCTACGCTAGACCAGCTTTGTAAGAATACACACACACACATATATGTATATATATATATATATATATATATATATATATATATATATATATATATATATATATATATATATATATATATATATACATATATATATATGCATGTATGTATGTATATACTTGATTTTCCCACTCTCCTATCCCATTAAGTGCTATTTTTATTTTTATTTCAATCATTTCAGTCAGAATGCATAAAGTTGGTGTCAGTGAATATGGAAATCCTACCAGTTTGTTATTTAAATAATAACTAATTAGGTCATAGACATTTTTGTAAAATATCCCATATGGGGATCATGGTACAAAGAGGGTGTGAAAGACTTCATCTATTTTCATTCATTTATTGAAGAACATGTGTAACAATTAGGCCAAGTAACGGGTAAATACGGAAATATGACATGTTTATTTCTTACAAAGTTTACGATTTTATGTTTAACTACTGTAGTCAATTTCTTTTAGCGATGCAGATTTGTACCGACTCACAGCGGTGCCCTTTTAGCTCGGAAAAGTTTCCTGATCGCTGATTGGTTGGACGAGATAATTCTAATCAATCAGCGATCAGGAAACTTTTCCGAGCTAAAAGGGCACCGCTGCGAGTCGTGCAAATCTGCCTCGATAAAAGAAATGGACTATAGTAATCACTTATTGATACCATTCAGGAAAACAGTTTACATTGATTCCAACATCACATCTACTGCACTGTTTTCTGACATTCACATTGCAGACAACACATTTCCTGTTTGCCCATTTCAGTTTGTTCTAAATGATGCTTTTTTCTGATCTCGTATTCACTTGCTTGCCGAGTGATCGTCGACTAGGTCTCTTTGGATCAGACAATGATGAGATGATCATGAGGCACTTCCCTATTCTTCTTCGAAATTATAAGATAGAATTTTTTTTTTTCATTTTCCAAACAATACAAGATTTGTGATTTGAGCATTTATAACAGTCATGGCAATAATATAGGTAAAAATGAAACAGTACCATTTCTTACCCCCATATCTTTATCCTATACTTTTTTAAGACCAAGTCCATTTTATTAATTTCACCCATATTGGTGCTGTATCCAGCTATGAATTTTAGTTGTTCAATTGTAACTTTCCCTTTTATTCTGTTTACCCCACCTTTTTACCTTCTAAGTGGGCTGTGATTCTCGATAATATACAGTAGCTTCTCGTTACTGTTAACTTTCCACACGGCTGCAATAACAAGATTATTTTTGTCAAACCTATTATAAAATCCTTTTTTTTTTTCTTTATCAACTATTCGCTAGTTTGTAAAGGGCATTTGTTGATCCGAACAGTACCTGGAGTAGAAAATATTTTTTTTTTAACTTCTTCATGAGCTGAAAGCTATTAGGATAATTATCAAAATAAAAAAAAAAGTGGTTACTCGGTGACAATTTTTTAAACTGTTCAATACCACTGAAGCTCCTAGTCCATTTTCTTCTGAGCAATGTTCTTGTTTTTCTTCATTAAGATCAAAGTTGAAACAGTAGCTTGTCGAAGAACAACAAATTGCCCAGCGAATGGGTTTCCCTTTTATGAATTGTGGCGATCATAGTACTGGATCATTTGTTCATCAATACTCAGCATTTTGGAAAATATTTCAAATTTTGAAAACTTCTCATTCATGAGCTAAATACAGGAGCAATCTTGGACGATTTTGGGGGTTCGTTACTATCTAAGGTCGAGTTGTCATTGAAATGAAGGTACATCTCTATCTAAAGGTATCTATTCTTGCCAAACCCATTTCTGACAAATCTGTCATCTATATCTTCATCTTCACACAAATATTGTTTTTCTTGAGGTCATCTCCTATAGCCAGTGTACAACTAGAAACCTATTAGTATTACTAGATTTGCAGGCAATCATCAGGAAACAGAAATTCGTGTCGATTTTTTTCTTTTACCGGCATAGATCACCATTAGCTGCATAATGTTTCATGATATCTTCATCAAATAATATTTCAAATACTTCAAGTGGATTATTATCTTGAAATTTACTTTTTATATCTCTCCTTTATTCGGTTGCATCACCCCTGCCAACATAAAACTCTGCATTTTTAATCCATGTAGAATCTAATCTTATTTTATTTCTATTTTATTTCTACATATTGATAGAGCTTCCTTGCCTGCTCCATCATTTGCTTGATAATGTATTACTATATAACCTGGTACTTCAGCAACATTCTGCTCAAAAAGAAAAAAATCATCTTCATCAATATCATTTTCATCAGAAATAACATGAACTTTATCTGGAGGTAATGTAACAGTATCAAAAGGATCATTTTCATCATCAAATTCTTCGTGAAAGCCAGGATCATTCACCAACAATTCAATTTCTTCAAGAGTTAAATGTTTTTTTTTTACTCATTTTGAAAGGGAAAAAATAAAAAAAAGAACTATAGACAACCACTCTTCGTGACTAATGACATAAAATAAAAGAATATAACCTTGTTAGATTTGAAAGAAGTATTACTATCCTCTAGCAGGGGATGCCAGCTATCGTGAAAAATTATGACTAAGATTAGATAGTTATATTTTGTAGCAAAATAGAGGTCATTGTCTTCGAGTATGACAAGGCGCAAGCCATCCTCCTGAAAACCTTGAAAGGAGCCGGGTACACCAACTCCAAAGTCTCAGCACTGAGCAAGAGACATCCCACCTTTCTTGCTCCTTCCTCCATCTCTTTCCCCTTTTCGGAGAAAGCACTAGACTTTTCCGTCAAGGCAGTCGACGAGGGCAAACCCTGCCCAACCCTAGAAGAGTGCAAACCATTCTCTCTAGCACTGCCTTCTTGCGAGGAGAAGTGGAAGAATGTCCAACTAACCTTCTCCGTCTCTTAAGTTGGATCCAGAGATAGCAGGCCAACAGTTCAATGAGAACCTTCCGAAGTTGCCAGACCATCTTCTGAGGAGGGAACAGGAGACGAAGGAGAGACTTGCGGCCTCCCTTTCTCATCAGAACTGCCTGGAAATGAGTGCAGGCCTACAGAACACCACAGAAATGTTAATTTTCCTGGCTAAGTCACACATGCGTACCCTTGTGAAAGACTTATATGCTTTCCTCACAGCGAGGAGAGCCTACAGAGAGTTCGTTTTGGCCTCAGCGACCATAAGACATGAACCAAGGAAACCGATTACCTCGAACCTCTGGGGTAAAGACCTTTTACCGCAGGAACTGGTCCAAGAGATCATAGCCAGAACAACCACGGAGAACTGGAACCTTCTCCAAAAGTGGGGCATGAGCTCAAAGGGGATGCTTCCTCAGAAGGAGGTCCCCAGCCCAAGAATAGAAAGGCAAGGAGACCACGCAGACCTGCATAACTTTCTGCCGTGACTATAACCACGATGCCTCAGACCACTTTTCAGATGGTCCCTCAACAACTGGTAGCCCAGCCGCCAGTGTTTAACCCCAACTTTGAGAGGCAGTCGACTTCCTTTCGCTTTAGTCAGAAAGGAAATGGCCCTAAGAGAAGTTCGCCCGGAGGTGACTCCTCCTGGGGTCGAGTAGGACGTGGTCACGAAAACCAATCCACAGGACCCCCCATCCAAAGAGGGGTTCCAGGTAGGAGGCAGACCGTATCACTTTCGGGATCACTGGACCTTCGATCCCCGGGCCCACAGCCTATTAATGAATGGACTCGGGTGGGAATGGAACAGAACTCCACCCCGTTTTCCAGAATTCTTCCAACATTCCACCCCATGGTTAGAAGAATATACCTCGGAACTCTTGAACAAGAAGGTAATAAAGAAAGCGAAGTCCATCAAATTCCAGGGAAGGCTGTTTCATGTTCCCAAGAGAGACTCAGACAAACTAAGAGTCATTCTAGACTTGTCTCCACTCAGCAAGTTCATCGAGAACAAACAAGTTCCGGATGCTCACTTGGCAACACATAAGGACCCTTCTACCAAAAGGAGCAATAGACCCAACAGATGCTCACTGGCATCTTCTATTGAGCCGCCCTTTCTCCTCCTACCTAGGATTCATGCTACAGAAGAAGTGTGTCTTCAGAGCAATGCCCTTAGGACTGAATACAGCCCCAAGGATATTCACGAAGGTGGCAGACACAATCGTCCAGCAGCTACACTCCGAAGGAGTTCAAGTACTAGCATATCTAGAAGATTGACTGGTATGGGCAGCATTCAAGACTACTTGTCTGCAGGCAGCCAACAAGGTGATTCAGTTCCTGGAACACTTGGGCCTCAACATCAATTGCAAAAAGTCTCGCCTTCCTCCAGCTAAGAAGTCCCAATGGCTAGGAATCCAATGGGACTTAAAGTCACACCACCTCTCCATACCATTCAAGAAGAGGAGAGAGATAGAGGGATCTGTCAAGAGACTAATCCGTCACGAGAAGATTTCAAGACGCCAACAGGAAAGAGTATTAGACTCTCTCCAGTTTGTGGCAGTGACAGACCCGTTGCTAAAAGCACGTCTAAAAGATGCGTCAGGAGACTGGAGAAGATACGCATCAAATGCTCGAAGAGATCATCCAAGGTTGACCCCGACCCTGTTGCGCACGCAGTTAAGGCTGTGGTCAACAGCCAAGAGCCTATCACCCACAATTCCCCAGCATCCACCACAACCATCAGTGGAGGTACACACGGACACCTCCTCGAAAGGATAAGGAGGCCATTCTCACGAGAGAGAAGCGCAAGGGAATTGGTCGCACCAGTTCGAAACTTTTCATGCCAACGTTTTGGAAGCTCTGGCAGTTTTCCTGACGTTAAAGAGACTATCCCCTCGCAGAACAATCCACATCAGATTGACCCTGAACAACGAAGTGATAGTAAAATGTCTAAATTGACAAGGCTCGAGATCATCTCACATCGACTATGTGATATTAGTCACGTTCCACCTGACAAGGAAGAAGGGATGGCACCTATCAGCATTTCACCTACAAGGGTTCCGCAATGTGACAGCGGATGCTCTATACAGGCGAAAGGCCACAGAGACAAAATGGTCCCTAGACGCAGACCTATTCTCCTTCACCTCGGAAAAAGTCCTGGAACTGCAGACCGACCTCTCCGCAATGAGCGACAAAAAGAAACTACCTCGTTATATAGCCTCTTATATGGACCGTCAAGCAGAGGCGATGGACATGTCCCTCGACTGGAACAGGTGGAATCACATTTACCTATTTCCACCAACCAACCTCCTGCTAAAAGTCCTCGACAAGCTAAGATCCTTCAGAAGGATAGCAGCAGTAGTGGCCCCAGAGTGGCTCAAAAGCAACTGGTTTCCTCTAGTTCTAGAACTGAAACTGAAGCTGCTCCCTCTGCCGGACCCAGCATTATCACAACTGGTCCAGAAGTCGACTGTCTATGCTTCATCCTAGAGAACCAACAACCTACATCTCACGATTTTCTCACCCTAGCAGCGAACAAAAAGTTTAGAATCTCGAAGGATAAAGTTGACTTCATCGAAGAGTATAAGTCAAGTTCGACAAGGAGACAATATGTATCGTCATGGAAGAAACAGGTTTCCTTTGTGAAATCAAGGAACCGACAGAAATATCGATAGATTTCTGTCTAGCTTTCTTCATATTCCTACACGAACAAGGCCTGGCTTCTACTATGATTACCTCGTGTAAGTCGGCCCTGGCCAGACCACTTCTGTATGCTTTTGGAGTGGATCTCTCTTGTGAAATCTTTAATAAGATCCCAAAAGCATGCGCTAGACTCAAGCCAGCAACCCCACTAAAGCCCATCACATGGTCTTTGGACAAAGTCTTGCACTAGCTTCGAACCTAAACAATGAGAGTTGTACTCTAAAGGATCTAACACAGAAAGTAATTTTTCTGTTTGCTATAGCCTCAGGGGCTAGAGTTAGTGAAATAGTGGCCTTATCCAGAAACGAAGGCCTTATTCAGTTCCTAGACACAGGAGAACTGAACCTCTTTCCTGATCTTGCCTTTCTTGCCAAGAATGAGCTACCCACTAAGAGGTGGGGTCCTTGGAGAATCTGCCCACTGAAGGAAGATACCTCTCTGTGCCCAGTAGAGATTCTTAAGGTCTATCTTCGAAGAACTTCAGACTTCAACGGAGGATTGCTCTTCAGAGGCGAAACCTCAGGATCAAACCTATCCCTAAGTCAACTGAGAGCAAAGCTCACCTACTTTATTCGCAGAGTGGATCCCGACAGTACACCCACAGGTCACGATCCGAGGAAAGTTGCTTCTTCGTTCAACTTCTTTCAACATATGGACTTTGAAAAACTCCGCTCATACACTGGGTGGAGATCATCCAGGGTCTTTTACAAACCCTATGCGAAGCAAGTACATGAAATAAAACATTTTGTGGTGGCGGCGGGTAGTGTTATAAAACCCGTCGTCTAGCGCTGCGATGAACAGTGAACTGCTTTGGGACTTTCCAGTGCATCGGGTGCATGGGTACACTTACCCTCTAGTGCAAATCACAACAATGATTAACACACTGTTCCATATAGGTGCATATCTGACCAATAACACCAGCGCCGAGTGAACGTTTGCGTCACATTGTTTATGCATTAGTCAGATTTAGTTTCACATCTCCATCGAGTGGCATTATTTCGATAATGAAATTACATATTTTTTCTACAATAGAAAATATGGACCATGATGTGTTTTCAATGCTGGATCAGATTTATACCCTACTGTAACTACATTTGATAATCTGGTTGCAAGGTAAAAGATACTAAACATATTTGCGTCTTATTGCTGTTATCTCAGTTGCAGACAAATAAAACATGCTAGAGTATTATTAAACCCTACAAGGGCCCAACTTGAAATCAGGATACAGATTTCCAAGGTATGTGAAAGGTAATCTCTAAAGTTTTACCTTCTGTTCCTATGGAAAATTCAAGCCTTGAATCCTTATTGTCAATGTCGACACTTTCCCTGCAGGAGGCAGGAAGCACTAAACCAGTTCTAGGTTTAGTGGAAATTACAGTTAACTGGAATTTCATATACAGGTCTAGCAGACCAGATAAGGAAATCCATTCAAGGTAGAAGGCACATACAAAAACCCACAGCTATAGTAATTTCAAGTTAATTCTCTAGTATGCTTCCATCAGAACGACATGGCCGACCCCAAAAAACGGATTTTGAGCAAAGCGTCCTGATGAACCTTCCCTTGGCTGACCCCTCCCAAAATTACTCTATCTGCAGCCATTTCTGCTTACCGACAAGAAAAGGAATGGAGTCATAGTAGTAATGGGGAAGGAGGTCCACCGGAAACCTAGATCGGCACCCCCTTCTTTCGCCACTCTTCCCCTTTCAGCAAAGAGTTAAATCTATTTGGGGTGAAGATTTCTATGTGTCGTATCTAAAAATATGTCCCCTAATATTATGCAATATCCTCAATTGGATACTCGCGCCAGGAGTTAGAATCCTGGAGACCTTCGGTTTAATTCTCTGGGAGTATCACTGTAGCAAATATCCCTTAGAAGGCTACCTAAAGGAACCCTTCCATCAGGACGACATGGCACTCTCACCCAAAAATAAATTTTTCGCTTTGCTCAAAATCCATTTTATAAACTCAAGACCATTATCACTTATCAAAATTTTCGGGCAACCAAACCTAGTAATGAAAGAGCACAGCGCCTGGGCTAATGAATTTGCCGATTTATCCAACATTGTTTAAGTATGAGTGTACCGAGTAAATGCCTCCGCAAATAAGCATATATACTTATGTTGTGTTAAACCAGTAGGAAATGGTCCCACTACATCCATATGCACTCTATAAAATTCAATAGAAATCACAGACCACTTTCTGGCTTTCGGTACAGTGTTTTTATGTTCTTTGAAACAATTACAAGCATGTCAACCTTTTATGTAATTCTCTATAGATTTTTTCATTCCTAACCAAAAGAAGGATTCAGGTGCTCTCCTCAATGTTCTATCAATCCCTAAATGCCCTGCATACAGGCTTGCATGTACAATGTGGATGGCTCGTTTAATTAAAGAGGGAGGAAGAACTACCCGTGCACAAAATTTCCCCCCCCCCCCTCTTCTCATAAACACAATAAAAGATATCATTTTCTATAAAAACTTCTCACGAGGCACATTCAGAAATGACGCACAACTCTCCGATTCCCCTTTAATCCCTACTCGCTCTCTTTCCATCCATTTCTCTTTTTTTTCTGTCCCTCTCGGAGTTCTTTTAAAAATGTCCCAACCTCCCAAGTCAATCAAACCTCCTTCATCAGGGCATTCATTCTGGACACTCCTGGTCATGTCCTCGATCACCTACATATATTCATCTTCATCTCTCTCTCTCTCTCTCTCTCTCTCTCTCTCTCTCTCTCTCTCATATCTGCAACTCTCTTGCTCTCTCTCTCTCTCTCTCTCTTATCTGCAACTCTCTCCCTCTTTCTCTCTCTCCACTACCGTATTCCGTTTGTACCTCGGGAGAATTCACACCCCGTTCTCTATTTTCTCTATTTTGATGGGGGTCTTTAATATTTTGGTTACGTTCTTTGTTCCTCTTTTGTGCTCTAGTTTTTACTCCTATTACTGCACCTCTAAAGAGAGCATCAGCTACCTTGTTAGCTTTACCTTCTATGTGGTGAAAACCCTTTATATTAAACTCAAACAATCTCTCAATCCATCTCGCTTGTCGAGAGGTCAAATCTTTTTTATAATACAAATCACGTAAGGGGCAATGATTACTTTGCAACTCAATCGACTGACCTAATGAAACAGATTTCGAGCAAAGCGAAAAATCTATTTTGGGTGACATGGCCATGTCGTCCTGATGGAAGGTTCCTTTAGGCAGCTTTCTAAGAGAAATTTAGCTACAGTGATACTCCCAGAGAATTAACCATAGGTCTCCAGAATTCTAGCTCCTGGCGCGAGTATCCTTAATATAACTTTAAGGATACCGCATAATATCAGGGGACGTATTTTTTTATACGACAATGGCAATCTTCCCCCCGAATAGATTTTACTCTTTGAGGGGGAAGAGTGGCGAAATGAAGGGGACCCGTTATCAAGGTACCCGGTGGATCCCCTCCCTGTGCTACTACGGCACCTTATTCCTTGTTGCATTAAGCAGGAATAGCCGCATATAGAGTAGTTTCGGGTGAGGTCTTTCATTACATAGTCGTTTTACTCCTTTTGAACGAAGGGAGGGTCCATCAGGACGACATGGCCATATCACCCAAAAATAGATTTTTCGCTTTGCTCAAAATCCGTTTTTCGGGCTCAGCCATGTCGTCCTGATGGAAGTTTACCAGAGAATTACTTGAAAGTACTATATCTGTGGGTTTGTATAAGTGCCTTTACTTTGAACGAGTTCCTTATATGGCCTCCTAAACCTTATATATTTGACATTACCGTTATTTGTCATATCCTCTAAGTTTAGAACTAACTCAGGACTTCCTGCCCCCAGCAGGGAAATTGTCAACTTCGACTGTAAGGGTTCAAAGTTTGTATTTCTGTAGGAACAAGAGGGAAACTTCTTGAGATTACTAGGTTGTTCTTTTAGAAATTTTACTGACAAGATTTTATTTTAGGAAAGTAAAAGTCTCTGGACAATTTTATTCGTACTTCTAAGGGCGAAGAAGACGCAGATACATTATTTAGTTTTTTATTTTCATAGACAAAATATAAAAACAATTGGCAAAGTATCATTAGAAAGAATCTATCCTGCATATATGAACATCTTGGTGTATATATATATATATATATATATATATATATATATATATATATATATATATATATATATACCTGTAAGGGAAGAATATACTGTACATATATTAGTTCATTGGTAAATGCCACTCAATTTTGTGAGATTAAATTGTTTGATTTCACTTAGATGTTGGATATGCTTCAACACTGTGTACAAATGTTCACACGGCACTGGTGTTATTGGTTAGATTCTGTACCTATATAGAACAGTCCGTAAATCACCGTAATGATTTCACTAAAAGGTATTACACTCGAAGGTGCTAACACCTGTTCACCCAAGACACTGTTAAGTCCCAAAGCAGTCCACTGTTCATCGCAGCACTAGATGACAGGTTTTATAACGCTACCTGCGGCCACCACAAAGTGTTTTATCTCATGCACTTGCTTTGCATAATATTTATAGAAGACTCTAGATGACTTCCAACCCGTATATGAGCGGAGTCTATCAAAGTCCATGTGTTGAAAGAAGTTCAATAAAGAAGCAACTTTTCTTGGATCGTGACCTGCGGTGTACTGTCAGGATCCGCTCTGCGAATAAAATAGGTGAGTTTTGCCCTCAGTTGTTTTAGGGATAGGTTCGATCATGAGGTTTTGCCTCGGAAGAGCTGTCCCTCCATGAAGTCTTAAGTTCTTCGAAGATAGACCTTAAGACACTCTACAGGACATAGAGAGACATCTTCCTTCAGAGGGCCGATTCTCCAAGGACCGCACCTTTTGGTGGGAAGCTCGTTTTTGGCGAGAAAGGTAGGATCTGGAAAAAGGTTCAGGTCTCCCTTTTCTGTGAACTGAATATGGCCTTCATTCCTGGATAAGGCCACTATTTCACTAACTCTAGTCCCTGAGGCTATAGCGAACAGGAATATCTCTTTTTGTGTCAGATCCTTTAGGGTGCAATCCTCATTGTTCAAATTCGAAGCATAGTGTAAGACTTTGTCCAAAGACCATGATATGGGCTTCGGAGGGGTTGCTGGTTTGCGTCTAGCGCATGCTTTCGGAATCTTATAGAAGATTTCACTTAAAAGGTCCACCTGAAAAGCGTAAAGAAGAGGACTAGTCAAAGCTGACTTACAAGCAGTTATTGTGGTGGAAGCTAGGCCTTCTTCATAAAGGTAGATGAAGAAGGAGAGGCAGAAATCTATTGAAATTTCTGTCGGTTTCATTGTTTTCACGAAGGAAACCCATTTCTTCCAAGACGATTCGTATTGTCTTCTAGTTGACTTTGACTTGTATTCTTCTATAAAGTCAATGTTGTCTTTTGAGATCCCGAACCTTTTCTTGGCCGCTAAGGCGAGAAAATCATGAGATGTAGGTTTTTGGTTCTCAAGTATGAAGCGTAGACAGTCGACTTCTGAACCAATTGGGATAGAACTGGGTTCGGTAGAGGGAACAGCTTCAGTTTCAGTTCTAGAACTAGAGGGAACCAATTGCTTCTGGGCCATTTGGGGGCCACTACTGCTGCTGTTCCTCTGAAGGATCTTAGCAGGAGGTTGGTTGGTGGGAACAGATAGATGTGATTCCATCTGTTCCAATCGAGAGACATGGCGTCTATCGCTTCTGCCCGAGGATCCTCGTAAGGGGCTACATATCGAGGTAATTTCTTGTTGTCGCTCGTTGCGAAGAGGTCGATCTGCAGTTTTAGGACTTTTTCCAAGATGAAGGAGAATGAGTCTGTGTCTAGGGACCATTCTGTCTCTATCGGCTTTCGCCTTGATAGAGCATGAGCCGTCACATTGCAGAACCCTTACAAGTGAACTGCTGATAAGTGCCATCTTTTCCTCCTTACCAGGCGGAAGATGGCTAACATCACATGATTGATGTGAGGTGATCTCGAGCCTTGTCGGTTCAGACATTTCACTATTACCTCGCTGTCCAAGACCAGTCTGATGTGGGCTGATCTGCAAGGGGACAGTTTCTTCAACGTTAGGAAGACTGCCATAGCTTCCAGGATGTTGATGTGAAAGATTTTGAACTGGTGCGACCAATTCCCCTGCACTTTCCTTTGATGGGAATGGCCTCCCCATCCTTCCCGTGATGCATCTGTGTGAATTACCACTGAAGGTTGAGGTGGTTGTAAGGGAATTGTTCTTGTCAGGCTCTTGACTGTTGACCATGGCCTTAGGAGCGTTCGCAGTAGGGTCAGTGTCTTTGTTGATCTCTTCGAGCGTTTGATGCGTATCTTCTCCAGACTCCTGACGCATCTTTTAGTTGTGCTTTTAGCACTGGGTCTGTCACTGCTGCAAACTGGAGAGAGCCCAGTACTCTTTCCTGCTGGCGTCTTGAAATCTTCTCGAGTTTCAGTAGTCTCTTGACAGGTCCGGCTATCTCTTTCCTCTTCTTCAATGGAATGGAGATATGATGTGACTGCAAGTTCCAATGGATTCCTAACCATTGAAAATCCTGAGCTGGAGAAAGGCGAGACTTCTTGTGGTTGATCTTGAAGCCTAGGTGTTCTACGAACTGAATCCCCTTTGTAGCTGCCTGCAGACAAGCTGTCTTGGATGCTGCCCACACCAGCCAGTTGTCCAGGTATGCTGCTACCTGAATCCCTTCTAAGTGCAGCTGTTGGACAACTGTATCCGCAAGTTTCGTGAATATCCTTGGGGCTATGTTTAGCCCGAGGGGCAAGGCTGTGAAGGCATATTTTGTCTTCTGTAGCCTGAATCCTAGGTAGGAGGAGTGGGGGCGGCTGACTGGTAGGTGCCAATAAGCATCCGCCAGGTTTATTGAGACTATGTATGCCCCTTTCGGTAGCAGAGTCCTTATGTGTTGCAGAGTAAGCATCCGGAACTTGTTGTTCTCGATGAACTTGTTGAGTGGAGACAAGTCTAGAATGACTCTGAGTTTGTCCGAGTCCTTCTTGGGAACACAAAACAGCCTTCCTTGGAATTTGATGGACTTCGTTTTCCTTATTACCTTTTTGTTCAAGAGTTCTGAGGTATATTCTTCCAATAGGGGGGTGGAGTGTTGGAAGAATTGAGGATAGGGGGTGGAAATTTGTTCCATTTCCAACCGAGTCCATTCTTGATTAGGCTGTGAGCCCAGGGATCGAAGGTCCAACGATCCTGAAAGTGGAAGGGTCTTCCTCCTACCTGGAGCATCTCATTGCTGATATGTTCCTGAGGATTTACCTCCTTGGCCACGTCCTCCTCTACCCCTTGAGAGATTCCTTGAGCCTCTACCTCTGGGGTGAAAGGTAGTAGTGTGCCTCTCAAAGCCTGGATTGAACACCAGCAACTGAGCTACCAGCTGCTGGGGCACCATCTGGAAGGTGGTTTGCGGCTGAGCTACCATTTGGGGCACTGTGGTCATGGTCATGGTTGGATACTGTGCAGGCCTGAGCGGCTTCTTTGTCTTCCTGTTTTTTGGTTGGGGACCAGCATCTGAGGATGATTTCCTCTTGGAAGACATGTCCCACTTCTGGAGAAGGTTCCTATTCTCCGTGGCGGCTTTTGCGATGACCTCCTGAACCACTTCTTTTGGGAAGATGTCCTTGCCCCAGATACATGAAGTGATCAGCTTCCTGGGCTCGTGTTTGACCATTGCTGCGGCAAACACATGTTCTTTACAGGCCCTCCTGGACCTGACAAAAGCGTACATGTCCTTGACAAGGGTACCCATGTGAGTCTTGGCTAGGACCATGTACATATCTGGGGTATTGGAAAGGCCTGCACACATCTCCATACAGTTCTGAAGAGACAAAGAAGCGGCTAATCTCTCTTTTGTCTCCTGTTCCCTTCTCAAAAGATGCTCAGGCAGTTTTGGAAGGTTCTCATTGAACTGCTGACCTGCTATCTCCGGATCCAGTTTAGAGACTGAGAAGGTTAGATAAACCTCGTTCCATTCCTTCTCGTAGGTAGGCATGACTAGAGATAATGGTCTGCATTCCTCTAGCACTGGGCATGATTTGCCAGCGTCGACTACTTTCAACACACAGTCGAGAGCTTTGACCGAAAAGGGGAAAGCTCTGGAGGAAGGAGCAATGAAGGTAGGATGCTTCTTCTTCAAAGCTGAAACCTAGGAGTTGGTGTAACCGGCTCTCTTTAGGGTCTTCGACAAGAGAGCCTGTGCCTTGTCATGCTCAAAGATCATGACCTCTTTTGGTTCCATCCCCTCACGAGATGCTGGTTCATCCCGCAGTCTCACATAACAATCTGGGTATGCCGATAGGTTGGGCCAGAATTGGAGATCCTCAAGGGATTTGGCCCCCAACTTCTCGGAGATGTACAGCTTCCCATCCATTATGGGCATATGCTTCGCATACCTCCAGGGGTTGGTTTCGGAACATTGAGTTAAGTCACAGACCTTAATAGGCTTATGAGAGCCTTTGAAAGAGCCTGGGCGTTTCACTTCTCTTACTTCCTTCTTCGTCTCTTTGAGATTTTGCCTAATCTCCTGTTTTTCCTTGTGAAACGCTCCCATCATCTGCTGAAGTTGGTCTAGGAGCGCCTCGCTCCTGGCTATCAGCGGATCAAGATGGGGAGTTTGGGCTGAAGAAGTTGACGGCACGGGTTCATATGCCGTCACAGAAAACTGGGGGTCTTCAGTTATCGTAGATACGGATCCTTCTTCCTCCGTGGGTGGTTGAGCCACCTCTTCTTCAGGATCTTGACGAAGGTCCTTTTCGGCGTCAGTAGACACCTCCGACATCCATTCCTGGTGGATGTCCATGCCTTCGAGTGCCTTATTAATGTCCGCCTCTATCGTCAGCTGGATGAAGGGAGCCTTGACCTGTACCTGGGGCACAACCGCGTCGGATTGGGCCTTAGGGAACAAAAGGCATCACATAGCTTCATTAGGCATGTAAGGTCCCGGAGAGTTCTTTTGGAACCCTCTTACCCACCTGCAAAGAGTTTCTATTGCTGTATCCCTTGGCTCCGTAATCTCAGTGATATCTTCACCAAATCCCTCGGTCATCAGAGTCGAGCAGACGGTGATACCCTTCGGGTCCCAATACCTCCGGGTTACAGTTACGATGGAGCAGGGGGCATGAGACCTGCACATCGTGTGCCCACAAAAGTCCTTATTCTTGTGGTTGTAGATCATGACTGCACACTTCACTTTCGGCTCCTCCTGTAAGGAAAGAAAGAGTGAAATAAGTATAGGGTTATCTATATCATTGATATAAATACACATGCTTAATAATAGTATTACTTACTATTATTTATAATAGCTTAGGATAGTAAGCTAGAAAAGAAGTAGGAAAGACGCATCTGTGTTTCCTCTCTAGGCAATTGCTGTGACCTCCTACAATATTAATATTTTCAATTTCCTTATTATGGAAAATACAGAGTGGAATAACTCTCATACGTAGAGCCGGAGTCAGTGAATATTTACACTAACTCCTCCACTTGTTAAATATTAATACTGAATGGTAATAATTGGTGTCCCGATGATCTAGGATTCATCAGGATGTTGAAGGAATACTTCACCTCAACATCTTAATCGGTCTCAACAATGGACGGTGAAAGGATACACAGAGTATGTTGGAAATTTTATACTACTGTATCATTATATACTGCAGTAACTGTTGTATTGTTATACTGCAGGAATACTGGCTACTGTATTGTCTTATACTGTAGTTTTACCGGTATACTATCGGGTTAGGCTAGTGCCTGGCGGCACTAGCTGATAGGGGGAGAGAAAAAATGGGAAGAAGGACTCCCGTATTATTATAGTTTAATACAATAAATGGGAGTGTAAGGGCTATTGCCTCTACAGACTTCTTCCCCAAATGAGAATTCAAATGGAAGGGGAGGAATACCTGATTCTAGCTTCCATCCAGCCACAAATTCTGTTGCCGGCTGTACGGCCGGTTACAAAGTTTGTGGGTGGCAGCCTAAGAAAGGAATGAAGAATTCTCAACAGCATAATGGGTTTCACACTAGCAGCCGTCAGGGCCGGCTCAACCTTTCCCGGAGCTTTGCTTCCGTTAGGGAGTTGGTCGAGGCGGTAACCTAACCGCCGTTTGTAAGAACCCGGCCGGTAACCCAGTCAGCGCGGCAAGCAGGGACGATTGTAGAATACCGGCCAAAGGACATTTGTGATGACTAGGCCGACACTAAAGGACAGAAGGGGAAGGGAAAGGGTCTTATATTTTACAAAAGAGAAAGGTAGCGGCAAGTATGCCTCCTATTTTCGGCTGTAAATCAAGGAAGCCTAGCTTCCTATACCGGCGCCGTCATGGGCGGCAAGGGACTAACAATTCCCTAGCCTGTGACCTTGCCGGATATATGACATGTCTTCTAGTCCACAAGGGAGAAAGGTGGCGGCAATCATGCTGCCCACTTTCGGTTGTAGACTAAGGAAGCCTACCTTCCGTTTCCGACAACGCTGTAGCCGGCAGAGGAACTACTATTCCTCAGTCGATGACGTTGTCGGCTACAAGACAATACACCCTGAATTACTGTCATACTTCAAGGCCGGGACAGTCGCCGGAAAAGAAGATCGACGGTAAAACACTATCCAAGTCAAGCCAGAGTTAACTACTCGTTGGCGATGGCGGAAGATAGGGTTGTTGCCTGGGATGGCGGCACTCAGGGGGAAAGAAGGGTTTATCCTCTTTTCTCTAAAAGAGAAGCGTATCGAATTAAACCAATAATTCCATGGGATACATATATCCCCGACCAAATTAATAGAAACGATACTAGAGGTTAAACGGGGGATTAAAGTTACTAAAGTATACTAAAACGGGTTAGGCTAGCCTAACTCGAGTGGGGATCTCGGCTACGAGTGATACCATCGACGACCTATCGTATACGAAACGTTATTTTCGGAAGAGGAAATATTATATATGTAATGCTATCTTCACTAGTGTAATTTTGCCCAGCTAGCAATAAAATTCTTTATAGCTAAATACTGGGAACGTCACACTAATAACTAAATAAAGCATTTATGGCGTGCGACAGCGGTCTTGAAATGGCCGCCTCCGGGGATGGCAGTGCTCCACTCAACACACCAAAATTATGTTAATTTAACTGTGAGAAGGGAGCTAAAAATTATACACAGGAAAGATTAAATACTCAACTTTCCAGAGGATGAAGATGCTGAAGATTGCATGATAATATTCCTTGAAAACAGTAACAACACCGAGAAAATCGTGGGAGAGCACCGTGCTTAAATGCTATGTTTAAAGGAATAAGGCGCCGTAGTAGTACAGGGAGGGGATCCACCGGGTTCCTTGATAACGGCTCCCCTTCATTTCGCCACTCTTCCCCCTAAAAGAGTAAAATCTATTTGGGGTGAAGATTGCCATGTGTCGTATCAAAAATTACGTCCCCTGATATTATGCGATATCCTTAAAGTTACATTAAGGATACTCGCGCCAGGAGTTAGAATTCTGGAGACCTATTGTTAATTCTCTGGGAGTATCATTGTAGTTAATATCCCTTAGAAAGCTGCCTAAAGGAACCTTCCATCAGGACAACATGGCCATATCACCCAAAAATAGATTTTTTACTTTGCTCAAAATTCTTTTTGTTAAAAAAAGCTGCAAAAACTATCGCGAAGCCGCTTGCAATACTGCTAAGACAAAGTGTAGATATGAGCGAGATATATGTTAAACATAAATTAGCTTATATAACCCCTATCTTCAAAAGTGGATCAAGACTAGAGGCAAGCAATTATAGACCTCTTAGTCTAACATCACATATTATGAAAGTGTATGAGAGGGTAATAAAAAAGAAAATAATGAACCATTTGGTTAATATCCCTTAGAAAGCTGCCTAAAGGAACCTTCCATCATGACGACATGGCTGAGCCCCCCAAAAAAACCGATGACTTTCTAGAACCCAAAGAATAGCCAAAGCCTCTTAATTGAATGTACTATAATTCTTTTCTGCCCCTTTTAACACCCGGGAAGCAAAACAAATGGGTCGCTCTCTGCCTTTATCAACTTGTTGAGAAACTACGCCACCAATAGCTACGCTACTCGCATCTGTTGTCACTAAGAGCGGGTGATCAAATCTAGGATATGTGAGTAATTCATTGCTAGTTAAGGCAGCTTTCAAATGGTTAAAGGCCCTTTCTTCTACCCCTCCCCAATTTATTACTTTTTGTACCTTTAAAGCATCTAAGGGTCTCGCTATCTCTCCAAAACCTCCTATGAATTTAGGGTAATACCCAGGAAGCCCAAGGAACCCAGCTACTTCCTTAGAGTTACGTGGCCTGAGGAAATCTCTAATAGCCGCTACTTTACTAGGGCAGGGTTAGATACCTTCTGGGGTTATTATGTGACCTAAAAATTCAACCTGTTTACAGAAAAATTTGCACTTTGACAAATTTATTTTCATACCATTACGTCGCAGTGCTTCTAAACTTTACGAATATCATTATTATGTTCTTCGGCCGTTTTCCCTGTAATCATGATATCATCTAAATAAACAAGAACATTATAGCCAATTAAGGGCGACAGAACCACCATCATTAGTCTAGAGAAATGACTTGGAGCATTTTTAACACCGAAAGGAAAAAAATTAAACTGAAATAGTTGATCGTTAGCGATAAATGCTGTTTTACATTTACTGTCTTCATGAATGGGTATTTGATAGTTTCCAGATTTTAAATCAACAGTTGTAAAATATTTGCTATCCCGTACTTTCACAAGTAATTCTTCGATTAAGGGGAATGGGAATGCATTATCCTTGGTGACTGTATTCAACTTCCTATAATCAACACACAATCTTACCGAGCCATCCTTTTTCCTAACAGCTACAATTGGAGAAGCCCAGGGCGATTCGCTCTCCTCGAATATCCCTTGTTCCCTTAATTTATTAATTTCCCTTTCTATCTCTCCCTGGAAATGAATGGGTACCTTATAAGGCCTTGACCTAATCGGCTCCGCCTGCCCAGTTTCAATGCTAAAGGGAAATCGATCAATCCTCCCGGGTGGCCCATCTCCAATTGCAATTACATCAGAATAATTTTATTGACAATGTCCCTAACTACAGGCTATTCTGACGGACAAAGTTTTCGCGCTTGCATTATTAAATTCTGAGTGCATATGTCAGCACAGGCTGGAGTTGTGGCTCCCAACATCCCATTATAAGCAATTTCACATAACTCTAATTCACACACAGAATCACTTGCTAAAACCACTTTTATTTGACAAACTAACTATCGTTATATCAGCTCTGTTCTCTTTATTTCTGTCAAGCCCTCTAATATCATATGGGCCCAATTGTCACGGGGTTTAACAGCAACCTTGGTTCCTTCCGCGAGGGGGCGACACGTGGTCACTGATATGCTTGTAAAGGTCTGGGGAGACAAAACTTCTCCTCTCTCAGGTACAGCTGTTACCTTAGTTACATGTCTCTCCGAGCCCGAGCCCACAATCGCACTTATTCTCTCATGACTTTCTATTGGCAAAATGTACTCTCCTGCTTAAATTTGACAATTGTTGTATGGTTTATGTGTAGTTTATTTCCTCCTAGCGTGTTAAGAACGATGAACGTCGCCGACTGTAGTGCGTTTGATGAGAATCCTTCTTCAATCAGTGAAACACTGGCTCCTGTGTCGATCAGCACTCGAATGGATTTATCTGGTAGGTCTATCCTCACTGCTAGCATTCCTAGACGGCCATTACAAGATATGGGGCATGGGCCAATGACCTCAGCTAAAATGCCGCTGCTCCCTAGTGCCCCAGGGCTGGGGTCAGGGGTACCGATGGAGGTCCCAGTGCCGGCTCTGTCACCACGTCCGTCGTCACCGCTCCCTCGGCTACTGCTTATGATGTCATGCGGGGGGGGGATGCATCGAACTTCCTCGTCTCCCCATTCCTCTATTTCCTTTTCCTTGAATGTTGGGCGGGGGTAGGTGTGCGTGTGCCACAGCCCGCCCACCCTGGGCGTTTTTTGCTGAGCACTCTCGAGATAAATGATCGTAGGCCTGACAAGTGTAACAACGCGGGATCCTTGGGTGGGGCACTCCACTCATCGATGCCCCTCTCCCCCACAATGCCAACACCTTCTAGTTTGCAGACTACGTTCCCCCTTACCTCCCTTCAGGGGTCGAGTGCATCTCATGGCTGGCAACTTCTCAAAATTGGGCCAGTTATTCCCAGTCATTTTTTCTTCTGGCAAACTGTCTAAGATTTTTTGTATCGCACTCACTACGTCTGCTAACAAGCGATTGTCATCGAACAAATAACTACATAAATGTGGGTTTACTAATCTGCGAATATGTTTACGGGCAACTGCTTTTTTATCACCTCCTGGGAGGTTGACACTCCAGGTAGCAAACGAATTGCAATCGCGAAAAATGCGAGTTGCAAAACTAAGAACTGATTCACCTTCCCGTATTTTGGGTTTGTAATTTTCTTTTACATCTCCCTTCTTCGCATCAGGCAAGACATACTTCTCAATTAAACGTTGTTTTATTTCAGTATAACTTCTTAAACTGTCTTGTGGCCAACACATTACCTCCATTACCGGAGCATCTTTCAGCAATCTAATTACTTGAATAGCTTTTCTCTTTCCGACTAACCATATGTAGCTACTTCAAAGTCTCTCAAAAACACTTCAATCGATTGAAACCCTTCGTTAGTGTTATGTATCATTGTAATAATGTACTGTATTACCTCAGATGTTACAAGTATTGAGCGCAACATTGCATCATATTGCATTGATAAAACATGTTTAACCATTGTTCATAACTAAAATAATGTATTTTGATATTAGGGTTCAAGCATTTATTAATGACCTCAAAGATAGGATGTGATTCTTTTTACTTTTGTACTGCAGTAGGATTTAAGTCTTTTGAGAACGATGCGCATATGTTTACTTTTATGTTTTGGTTTGTAAAATTGTTTACGAGACGCTCAACGCTCAGTTGGAAGCCCAGAGCCACAGAGTAATGTAAGCCTTTAGCACATTAAAGGTATTTTATCAGTACGAACGTATCATTAAACCCCACCGAGAAAAATTGGCGAAATCGGAACGGATAAAGAACATCACTAATTCATGAATTTTAATATCATTCCAGGTATGTGGTATTATGAAATCACCAAACAATATTCAACCAACATATCAAACTGGCAAAATCAGAAGGGATAAAGAACATCACTAATTCATGGATTTTAATATCATCCCAGGTATGTGGTATTATGAAATCACCAGACAATATTTAACCAACATACTGTATCAAACTGACGACAACCTGGTGACCAATACACGCAGAGATCATAGAGAAGCAGAAGAAAAAGCCCAGTGAGGATTCCCCATGCAGCCGACCAGAAGAATTTCATCAAACACAAGCAAACAAAACAAGAAAACTAAGTGATATTTAAAATTGGGTATGATACAAAAATGTGTAGGAAGTTACAAGGTGACTTTAGAACAGTAGCCTAACCTAATCCAGGTAAGAATTCAAAATGCCTCTTAACAATAAACATCCTTAACGATTTAGCATCACAGCTGAACCCAATTCTGTAGCAACACGATGGCAACAGTGGTGTGAGGAATTTAAGATTTATTTAGAAGCATTAGGGAATGTGAAGGACGACCAAAAGAAGGCATTATTACTTCATATAGCCGGTAGAGAAGTTCGGGAAGTGTTTAAGACATTGCAGCCTACAGATGCCACGAGTGAAGCTGCAATTAAGGTTCTTACCACATATTTTGCTCCTCCTTTTCAATAAATTTTTTGAAAGGTATCAATTTACAGCACAGGCATATCAGAAAGAAAATGAAAGTTTAGATGCATTTGTGACTAGACTAAGGAATTTAGCTGTTTCATGCGAATTTCTAGAGTTAGAAAATGTTATCATAAATCAAGTTATTACACATTCCACATCCCAAGAGCTAAGAAAGAAATGATTGCAAGATAAAAGATTTAACATTAGAAAAGGTATTGATAATAGGCAGAGCTTTAGAAACATCAAATAGGCAAAGTAACATAATAGGTAGTTCTACAAGCAATAGAATGGAAAATTCTAAAATTTGTCCAATAGGTTCCTAGTGCAAAAACAATGAGAATCAGAGAAGGAATATGTCAAAGCCTAGTCATAGAAAAGTGCCTAACATTAATGTTCATAAATATCAGAGTCAGGCCTAGACACAGAAACAGCAGGAAAAACCCAAGTGTTATAGGTGTGGTAAAATTGATCGTCTTGCATACGAAGCCAAGAAATGCCCTGCTACTGGACAAACATGCCAGAATTGTAGAATGATGGGTCATTTTGCAACTGTTTGTAGATTCCCTAAACAGTATGCAAGGAAAATAAATGCTACAGTTGATACTACTGGTCAAGAGAATAATGCGGGAAATGTTCATGATAATCAGGATAAGTCAGAAACTGAATTTGTGTTTGGCATAAATTCTGTCAACAAAAATGCAAAGAAACATATCATGGTAGAAGTAATTATAAATGGTAAACTAATTTTGATGCAAGTTGACACAGCAGCCGATGTATCAATTATGCTAAAAGCATTCCTAATTTGTTATTAGAAGGTACAAATAGAGTTTTGAAAGGTAATAATGGTTTTGATATTCATGTAATAGGTGCTTCGAACGTAGAAGTACAGTACAAAGAAAAGAAATTAGAGAGAATGCCATTAACAGTAGTAAAAGGTAAAGGACAAATTTTGCTAGGTTTGGATTGGCTACAGTATTTGAAATTAGATTGGCCTAGTATTTTGAAGATTACAGGTAGACAAGATGAACACAAAAATTAAATGTCTGTGGATAATATCAAATCAGAGTTTCAAGACATATTTATTATTATTATTATTACTTGCCAAGCCACAACTCTAGTTGGAAAAGCAGGATATTATAAGCCCATGGGCTCCAACAGGGAAAATAGCCCAGTGAGGAAAGGAAACAAGGAATAATAAAATATTCTAAGAACACCAACAACAACAAAATAGATATTTCCTATATAAACTATACAAAACTTCAACAAAACAAGAGGTAGAGAAATTACATAGAATAGTGTGCCCGAGTGTACCCTCAAGCAAGAGAACTCTAACCCAAGACAGTGGAAGACCATAGTACAGAGGCTATGGCACTACCAAAGACTAGACAGCAATGGTTTGATTTTGGACCGTCCTTCTCCTAGAAGAGCTGCTTACCATAGCTAAAGAGTCTTTTCCACCCTTACCAAGAGGAAAGTAGCCACTGAACAATTAGAGTGCAGTAGTTAAACCCTAGTGTGAAGAAGAATTTTTTGTTATTCTCAGTGCTGTTAGGCGTATGAGGACAGAGGAGAATCTGTAAGAATCAGGCCAGACTATTCGGTGTATGTGAAGGCCAAGGAAAAAAAACCGTAACCAGAGAGAAGGGTCCAATGTAATAATCATGAGAAAAGGTTACATATTCAGATTAAGCTACACCATTAGTACCTATTGTAAAGGAAAATGGTCAGGTTAGGTTATGTGGAGATTACAAAGTAACATTGAATCCTCAACTGCAAGTAGCTCAACATCCATTACCAAATCCGAAAGACATGTTTGCAACTATGTCAGGATGTACTGAATTTTCTAAGTTAGATGTAAGACAAGCATTTCAACAGCTTTCCATGGATGAAAGTTCACAAGAATTATGTACAGTAAATACATCCTTAGGTTTGTTTAGGCCAAAACGATTACCTTATGGAGTTGCAAGTAGTCCAGCTATATGGCAACAAACTATGGATAATATTTTTTCAGGAATGCAAGGAGTATTCATTTTTAAGATGATATTTTAATTGCTGGTAAAGACACAAGAGAACATAGAGAAAGATTGCGAACAGTTCTGAAGAAGTTGAAGGAACATATTAGAGTAACTAAGAGCAAATGTATTTTAGAAGTTGATTCAGTGGAATACTTAGGTTTTGTAATTAATGGTAAGGGTATTCACAAAAGTAAAGAGAAGATTAAAACTGTACAATCAACAAAAGTACCAGAAAATGTTAAGGAATTACAATCATTTTTAGGTTTAGTAACATTTTATGGGAATTTCAATCAGAATTTG
Source organism: Palaemon carinicauda (assembly GCF_036898095.1). Classification (NCBI taxonomy): domain Eukaryota; kingdom Metazoa; phylum Arthropoda; class Malacostraca; order Decapoda; family Palaemonidae; genus Palaemon; species Palaemon carinicauda. Next base: position 67,166,400 of record NC_090733.1, read on the forward strand.
TCTACAATTGCACATCCATTGTATAATTTGTTGAATAAGGGTGTAGAATGGAAGTGGACAAAAGAGTGTCAGGAATCTTTTGAAAGAATCAAACAGGAAATAACATCACCTACATTCCTAGTACATTATCAAATGGATTTACCAGTTAAATTAGTATGTGATGCATCAAACATAGGTTTAGGTGCAGTATTGTCTCATGTAATCCCAGATGGAACAGAAAAACCAATTGCATTCACTTCTAGAGTATTGAACAAGGCAGAAAGGAATTACTCTCAAATAGAAAAAGAAGGTTTAGCATTAGTGTATGGAGTTAAGAAATTTCAGATGTATCTTTATGGCAGCAAAAAGTTCACACGTTACAGATCATGAACCTTTATTAGCAATATTGGGTCCAAAAGTAAGTTTACCTACATTGGTAGCTGCAAGACTACAACGTTCGGCAATTACGTTTGCCACGTACCACTATGATGTAGAATAACGTTCAGCATCAAAGATGAGTAATGCAGATGCTTTATCTAGATTACCAGTAAAGAAAGCTCCAGATGAGTATGATGACAGTTTTCTGTTAATTTCTGTATATGATGTACCCATTACAGCAAAGGATGTAGCACACAGTAAGGTTTTAGAGAGTTTAATGACAGGTAAGGACTTACTGTATGTGGAAATGAGGAAAATTGTAAACCCTATAAGGATATATGGTATGAACTGTGTAACAAGGAATAGTGATGAGAGGTTCAAGGGTAGTTATTCCCAAATCACTGAGGAATAACGTTTTGTCTGAAATACATGCTGATCACCAAGGTATTGTAAGATCAAAATCAATTGCAAGAACTTTTGTATGGTGGCCAGGTGTAGATAAAGATGTGGAATCTTATATAAGAAATTGTAAGAATTGTGTTATGCAACAGAACAATCCTCATTTTTCTAGAATGGCAAAGAGTGCTTACAGTAAGTGGCCAGGAGTAATTCCAATGAAGACAACAACGTCTTATGCAACAATAAAAGAGTTAATGCAAATTTTTTCTACCCATGGTATTCCACAAAGAATTGTTACAGATAATGGTCCACAATTTACCTCACAAGAGTTTGAAGAATTTTGTAACGTCAATGGAATAAAACATACATTTTCAGCAACGTATCATCCCTCTACTAATGGAGAGGCTGAAAGGTTTGTTCAAACATTTAAACACAATATGAAGTGTAGAAAACCTTTTCAGGTAACATATTTTTACATGCATCAAAGTTTTTATTGTCTTATAGAACAACGCCGCACAGCACAACATGCGTGACACCATCAAATTTGTTGATGGGGAGGAGGATAAGGTGTAAGTTAGATTTGTTGTATCCAAGTTTGCAAAGAGACTTAGAAGATAAAGGGTATAAACAAGTAGAAAATCTTCCAAAAGTAGGACATTTTTTACATTTATCTGATGTCATAGTAAGATCGTTCAAGTTGGTGGAAATATTGTAAAACGTCATGTTGATCAATTACAGCCATTAAACAGAAAGAGATGAAAAACTTTCAGAAGTAGTTAGATCAAATGAATCAAATATTAACCAAGATGCTTCAACATCAAATGTAGATTCAGAATCAATTCATGTACCAGCACAAGATGATGTTAGAGTGCTTCCTAATAGAATTAATAGAGGAAAGCCCCTGAGAGATTAGATTTATAAAGATTTTTACAATGTCAAGTTAAGGGGGAGGAGAATGTTACGCATTATTGTAATACTGTACTGTATTACCTCAGATGTTACATGTATTGAGCACAGCATTGCGTCATATTGCATTGATAAAACATGTTTAACCATTGTTCATAACTGAAATAATGTATTTTGATATTAGGGTTCAAGCATTTATTAATTACCTCAAAGATAGGATGTGATTCTTTTTACTTTTGTACTGCAGTAGGATTTAAGTCTTTTGAGAGCGATGCTCATATGTTTACTTTTATGTTTTGGTTTGTAGGATTGTTTACGAGACGCTTGACGCTCAGTTGGAGGCCCAGAGCCAGAGAGTAATGTAAGCCTTTAGCACATTAAAGGTATTTTATCAATACCAACGTAGCATTAAACCCCACCAAGAAAAATTGGCGAAATTGGAAGGGAAGAAGAACATCACTAATTCTTGGATTTTAATATCATTCCAGGTATCTGGTATTATGAAATCACCAGACAATATTCAACCAACATATCAGTTATCAGTTAGGCCCTTGATCATCGAAAGACCTAACACTTGCCTGGAGCTCTGGCAACTTTCGAACTACGATTTGCGTATCTTCACTCGGCTGCGCATGTGTACGTACTTTCACTTGTTAGCGTTTGAACTTTGTCCATGTATGTCGGATATGCTGTGGTTGTGCGTCACTCCTGTTCTCGTTTCACCAACAATCTGTTCATTAACTGGTGTAAGTTATCTAACTTATTTTCCAAATCTTGCGTTCTAATTTCCTGTTTATTTTCTTCATCGGCAACGCTATATACCACTGCTCCTTCGTTCTCATCTACTGCAGTAGCAGCGTCTGCTATGTTAGTCCTTGTGTATTCAGGCATCTTGAACTTTCATTTTACCAGCTCAAAGAACAACTTCACTCACAGCATACACAAAAGATGTATTTTTTACACCTGACACCAATATGACCCATGTAGACGGATAATGAGTCGTCGGACTATGGGTTTTCTTCATTTATTACAAAAGGTTCGTTTGAAAGTACACTGTACACAACTACCCTCTCAGTTGAGGGACAACAATCTGTTCATTAACTGGTGTAAGTTATCTAACTTATTTTCCAATTCTTGCATTCTAATTTCCTGTCTATTTTCTTCATCGTCAACGCTATATACCACTGCTCCTTCGTTCTCATCTCCTGCAGTAGCAGCGTCTGCTATGTTAGTCCTTGTGTATTCAGACATCTTGAACTTTCATTTTACCGGCTCAAAGAACAACTTCACTCACAGCATACACAAAAGATGTATTTTTTACACCTGACACCAATATGACCCATGTAGACGGATAATGAGTCGTCGGAATATGGGTTTTCTTCATTTATTACGAAAGGTTCGTTTGAAATTACACTGTACACAACTACCCTCTCAGTTGAGGGACTTGTCAACTAGAGTGCCCAAAGGCAACTAAACTCCCTTCGCTACCAAAATGCACTCACGTACAATAACATGCTGAAACATAGGTTTTTGGGGAATACCGATGAATATTGAGTTCATTTACCTTGACGTACAAGACAAATCTACATACATGAGGACATTATATATATATATATATATATATATATATATATATATATATATATATATATATATATATATATATATATATATAAAACGGATTTTGTGCAAAGCGAAAAATCTATTTTCGGGTGATATAGCCATGTCGTCCTGATGGAAGTTCCTATAAGTAGCTTCCTAAGGGATATATGTACTAGTGATATTTTACCTTTAGGTCTCCAGAATTCCAACTCCTGGCACAAATATCCTTAAATTTTCTCTCAAGGATATCGCATAATATCAGGGGACGTATTCTTGACCCGCCACATAGCAATCTGCGCCCCGAATAGCATTTACACTTCGAGGGGAAAAGTGGCAGAATTGGAAGGGGAGCCGTATCAAGGTTACCCTAGTTCCCATACTATTATTGAGTACCACAACAGCGCCACATCCAAGATGGCAGACATTCCTTATAGCATTAAGCATGGTGCTACAGGTACAGTAGATTCGGGAGGGATCCAGTGAAGATCTTTTCTTTAGAATGAAGGGTGGGTCCATCAGGACGACATAGCTATCTCACCCAAAAATAGATTTTTCGCTTCGCTCAAAATCCGTTTTTTGGGCTCAAGCCATGTCGTCCTGATGGAAGCTTATCAGAGTATCAATGTATCTGTGGATTTTCATCAGTGCCTTAACCTTGGGACAATATTTCTATGGTCATCTAAACCATTTGAGACAAATGACGTTACCGTTATCCGTCATCATTACTAATCATAAACAATGTTAGTGCTTCCTGCCCCCTACAGGGAAAAGTCATTTTAGACGGTAGAAAAGGGGCCTCAAGGTTAGCATATATTGTATGAATAAACATAAGTATACACTGAGTATACAAACAGTCTCATGGTTTGTATATATTGCCAAACCAATATCAGTGTCCATTATATCCATTATTTGCAAGCATACAATGATATGAAGTATACTTACATGAGTAAGTACTCGGGCATCTTAAACATGCAATTGTCGAGCGAATTAGGACGCAATTACATTCTAATAGACATTTATTTCTAATAAATGACTAAATGAATTACCAAGTAAAACGAATGTAGCATGATAAAGGAATTATACCTGCGACATATACAGAAATTATTTTTTCCTTTTGAAAGGGAAGAAATGATGAGTGCCACTCTCAGACTGAAGAAGAATTTTTAATGACATTTCTCTTCATAATTTCTGTACCTGTTATTTTCTATCAACACTGTGTACTACGTATACATGGCACTAGTGCTATCTGTATAATTCCACACCTGAGATTTTGAACAGAGTTAGTGTCACCATGGTAACACTCATTTAAAAGGGGATCACACTAAAAGTGCTGACACCTTCTCCCTTTAATTGACAGTCCCAATCAATTAACTGTTCATTGTAGAATTAGACGACAGGTTTTAATACACTACCTGCCGCCAGAACATAATGCTTCAGTTCATGGACCTGCTTAGCATAGTGTTTGTAGAACACTGGCTGATTTCCATCCAGTATATGAGCGAAGACGCTCAAAGTCCATATACTGAAAAAAGTTCAGTGATGAAGCAAATTTTCTCGGATCATGACCTGCGGGAGTACTGTCAGGATCTGCTCTGCGAATAAAGTAGGTGAGCTTCGCCCTCAGTTGTTTTAGGGATAAGTTTGATCCAGAGGTTTCTCCTTTAAAGAGCTGTCCTCCCCAGAAGTCTGAAGTTCTACAAAGATAGACCTTTAGACACTCTACAGGACATAGAGAGACATCTTCCTTCAGAGGGTAGATTCTCCAGGGACCCCACCTCTTAGTGGGTAGCTCGTTCTTAGCGAGAAAGGTTGAATCAGGAAAGAGATTCAGTTCTCCCACTTCTGTGAAGTGAATGTGGCCCTCATCTCTAGATAGGGCCACTATTTAACTAACTCTAGCCCCTGAGGCTATAGCGAACAGAAAAATAACCTTTTGGGTTAGATCTTTGAGGGAACAAACTTCATTGTTCACAGATGAGGCATAATGTAGGGCCTTGTCCAAAGACCATGAGATGGGCTTTGGCGGTGCTGCAGGCCTAAGCCTTGCACATGCCTTCGGAATCTTATCAAAGATTTCATTCGCCAGATCCACTTGAAAGGCATATAGAAGAGGTCTAGTCAAGTCTGACTTGCTCGTAGTTATCATGTTGGCTGCCAGACCTTGATTATGAAGGTGGACAAAGAAGGACAGACAGAAGTTCATTGAAATTTCTTTCGTTACTTTTGCTTTTACTAAAGCAACCCACTTTTTCCAAGATGACCCATATTGTCTTCTAGTTGACTTAGATTTGTATTCGTCTAGGAATTCTATATTGCCTTCTGAGATCCCAAATCTTTTCCTAACTGCTAGGGCAAGAAAATCATGAAATGAAGGGTTTGGGCTCTCTGTGATAAATCGAAGGCAATTAACTTCTGAACCTTCTGAGATAGTTGTGGGTTCAGAACTAGGGTCAGCCTCAGCCTCAGTTCCTTCACTAAAGGGAAAAGATAGCTCTTGGGCTACTTGGGAGCCAACAGAGCCACACCTCCCCGGAAGGATCTCAGCATGTTGAGGACCTCCAGCAGGAGATTGAATGGGAAGAACAGGAATTCCTGAGTCCATCCCTTCTATACTAGAGACATGATGTCTGTTATCTCCACTAGAGGATCCTCGTATGGGGCTACATATCGAGGTAGTGTCTTGATGATGCTCGTGACGAAGAGGTCGATCTGCAGCTCGGGGACTTGTTCCCATCTGTGAGAGAATAGGTCTGCGTCTGTGGACCATTCTAACTCTATCGGCTTGAGCCCGAGTAGAGCATCAGCTGTCACATTGCGGATAGATTGTACATGTACTGCTGATAGGTGCCATCCCTTTAGGTAAGGTATGGTTAACGTCACCTAGACTGTATGAAACGCTCTCTAGCCTTCTCGGTTCTGACATCTCATTATCGCTTCGATGTCCCAGATCAGCCTGAGGAGGTCTGATCTGCGTGGAGAGAGTTTCCCCAACCTCAACAGGACTACCATGGTCTTGGGTAGAAATGACCAAGCCCCTTGGACTTTCCTCTGATGGGAGTGAACACCCCATTCTTCCGACTAGGCCTCCATGCTCGAAAGTCGAGGTAGTTGCAAGGGCACGGTCCTCAATAGGCTTTTGGCCTTTGACCATTGGTTGGGAAGCGATCAAGGAAAGACCGATATCGGTCATTTTATATCTCTTCGAGCGTTTGATGCGAATCTACTCCAGACTCTTAACGCATCTTTCAGCTGTGCTCTTAGCATTGGGTCTGTCACTATTGCGAACTGGAGAGAGTTCAAAACTCCTCCCTGTTAGCGTCTTGGAATCCTGACTGATTACCATAGTCTCTTGACCGACCCTGCGATCTCCTTTTACATCCCCAAGGGAAAGGAGAGTTGGTGTGACCACAGGTTTCAACCATTGAAGCCTTTGAGCTGGAGAGAATCGAGACTTCTTAAAGCTTATCTTGCATCCCCGATGTTCCGGGAACCGGATCACTTCCTTGGATGCTCATAGACCAGCCACTTTGGGTGCTGCCCACTCAAGCCTTACGTCCAGGTACATTGTTGCCTGAACCATTTCCAGGCTTGGTTTTTGCGTGACTGTGTCTGCCAATCCTGTGAAGATACTTAAGACTGTGTTTAGTCCGACAAGTATCTTTCCTAGGACATAAGTTATCCTCTGTAACTTGAATCCTGGGTAGGAGGGGAGGGGGTGACTGACTGGAAGTTGTCAATAGACATCTTTCAGGTCTGCCAAGAGTGTGAACACCCCTTTTTGAAACAGGGTCCATATGTTCAAAAGGATTTACATTCTGAACTTGCTGTTTTATTTGAGCTTGTTGAGTGGCGACAAGTCCAGAATGACTGAGTTTTCTTGAGTCCTTCTCGTGAACACCAAACAGCCTTCCCTGGAATTCTATGGACTATACTTTCCTTACCGCCTGTATGCTTTAGAGCTCTAAGGTATACTCTTCCAGGAGAGTTTTAGAGTGTAGGAAGAGTTGAGGAAATGATGGGGGAGGCATGTCTCCTTCCCATCCTAGGCCCATCTTGATTAGGACTTGGACCCAAGGATCGAAGGTCCAGCGATCCTGAAGGAACCTCCCTCCTACCAGAAGCGTCTCTTTGCTTCGCCTGATCAGAGGGTTTACATATTGGACCGCTTGCCTGTGGCACCACGGTCATGTTGTTGTTCAGCCCGAGGAATATTTCTAGACATTTCCGTCTTCCTTTTAGGTTGGGGACCCACAACCGTGGAAGGCTTTCTCTTTGAAAGGATACCCTACTTTTGGAGAAGTCCTATGTTCTCCGTGGTGGCCTTCTTAATCACCCTTCTAACTACCTCGTTTGGAAAGAGGTCTCTACCCCAGATATTGGAAAATATCAGCTTCCTGGTTTTGTGTTTCACTGTTGCAGCAGTGAACGCAAACTCTCTACAAGCTCTCCTAGCCTTCATAAAGGCATAAAGGTCTTTTACTAAAGTGGCCATATGCATTTTGGCCTAGACCATGAGCATGTCTGGGGAACTTTGGTGGGCTGAACACAACTCTATACAGTTCTGTAGGGATAGGGAGGCTGCAAGCCTCTCCTTTGTTTCTTGTTCCTTACTCAAAGGAAACTCAGATAGTTTAGGGAGATTCTCGCTAAACTGTCGTCTAGCCTTCCTACTGAAAAAATTAAGTGGACTTCCTTCCAATCCTTCTCCTGCCTGGGAAAGGCTAGTGACAGAGGCTTGCACTCCTCGAGTGCAGGAAATGTTCTACCTGCCGCCACTGCCTTGGCAACAGATTTAAATGCCTTCGACATAAAGGGGAATGATATTGAAGAAGGAGCAAGAAAGGAAGGGTGTCTGTTACTTAGTGTGAATACTTTCGACACCAAGTAACCCGCCTTTCTCACGCTACTTGACAAGAGAGCCTATGCCTTATCATGGTCGAGAATCATGACCTCCCTCAGTTCCGTTTCTTTTCTTGACGTTGGTTCATGTCTCAGTCGAATGAAGCAATTAAGGAAAGCGTCAAAGCTTGGCCAAAACTGGATTTTGTCCAAAGGAACAGCACCCATCTTCTCCAAGATGTAGAGTTTGCCATTTAAAATCGGCATAAGCTCCGCAAACTTCCAGGGATTGGTTTTGGAGCATGTCAGAAGGTCTTGGTCTCTGGGTCGTTTGTATAATCCTTCGGAAGCGACAAGTGGAGCTTCGCAAAGCTCTATCTTGCATTTCGCTTCCTCCTTTTTGCCTTGTTTGCGAAAGTTTTCTATTAGACCAGTGGTTCCCAAACTGGGGGGCGCGCCCCACTAGGGGGGCGTGAGGACGATACAAGGGGGGCGTGGTCTCTGCTCAAAATTACTTGTTTAATAGAATAATAAAATCATTAAAAGAACAAATATCTGTCATTACATACATGCATCCATCTCCCTAAATTTGACCAAAAATTGTGCCTTAGTCTCATAAGTATTTCCAAATATTATATGCCATGTTTTCAAATTATCTATTCCTAAAATTGCAACTCAATTTTGCCAATTTGCTAATGTTCAAACTTTTTTTCGCTTACTTTGAACCAAATGTTTCGTTTTTAGTTACTGGAATGTACTATTATTTGTTTGAGTGTCTTTCATTATTAAAATGAAATACAAACAGAAATCTGTTTTCCTGTACAATGCTAAGAAATAAATGTAAGAATCATTTCATATAAAAAAAAAGAGAGGAGTGGGGGCGTACAGGTCTACTGGAAGCAAAAAGGGGGCGTCAGGTAAGATAGTTTGGGAACCACTGTATTAGACCTTTCATATGGGCCCACAATTGGTCCATTTCGTCTAATAGAGAGGTAGAGGGTGAAGATGTCGATGTTAATGGCTCTAGAGCCGGCACGGACGGAAGCAATTCCAACACGACATTATCCACCTCTTCCCGTGGGGGCTTCCTGCCCTCCGTCCCAAGGGCTACCTGGCCGCAGGGAGGTGTGAATCGTGCCTGCTTTCGGGAATAGTAGGTTACGCATCCTATCATTAGGTAGGTATGGTCCCGGAGAGATTTTCAGGAAACCTCTCACCCAGTTGCGTAGTTTGTTACGACCTGCATCCCTAGACTCCATCGACTTGGGATTCTTGAAACCTTCGGACATTAAGGTCCGACATACATTGCAAACTTGAGAGTTCCAATGATGCAGGGATTCGGAAATAATATTGCAGGGGGCATGGAACCTGCATGTATTATGGCCATAAAAGTACTTACTCTTGATATTGCAGAAGACTGCAAAACATGTCATCTGGGGTTCCTCCTGTAAAGAAAGGAAAAGCAGAATGAGTATACAATTGATTATCTCACTGATAAGCAATA
>NC_090733.1:67188506-67206006 GCF_036898095.1 Palaemon carinicauda
CCTCCCATTAGGGGACTACATAAACCAATGCAACATAGCTTGCATAACAGAACAATTCTATTAGAATTATCCCAGATAAGGTACATAGAATAAATGCTCAATTATACCAATAAATTGACACAGGTGAAAGAGACGCAAGGTTCTCAAGAACAAGTTTATTGACAGACAATAAATAGACAGGTTAACAACAATTATATATATATATATATATATATATATATATATATATATATATATATATAAAAAGAGGATAACCCAAAACTTTAAGCATAAGTATGATAGTAAACAGAACTTGTTTATCTGAAAGAAAAAACATTAAATGCCACTTTTTTAAGATACCGAGGTATCAAGTCATAAAAGTCTGTATTACAAATCAATCACATTAGCGTTAAAAACGCTCGGCACACATGTCTGTACTTATGCTAGGTTCACCTTTGGAAAAAGAACAGTCTATGTGGGCACTCGGTACCCTCATTTAGTTTGTAGTACAGTATGTACCTACACACTCACACTGGACTTAATCGTCCCAATTAAGACCACTGTTCCTCGCAGAGTTAAACAGTAGGGTTAACTACATGACCCACTGCTACCACAGATCTCTTTAGTTCCTCTACTTGCTTCGCATAGTGGCGAAAGAACACTCTGGAAGACTTCCAGCCCGTGTACGAACGGAGATGTTCAAAATCCATACAATTAAAGAAATTTAGGGATGAGGCAACTTTCCTCGGATCGTGACCTGCGGGTGTACTGTCAGGATCCGCTCTGCGAATAAAATATGTGATTTTCGCTCTGAGTTGATTCAGAGATAAATTTGAGCCTGATGTTTCTCCCCTGAATAGTTGACCACCCTTGAAGTCTGAAGTTCTACGAAGATAGACCTTTAGGCATTCTACTGGACATAGAGATGCATCTTCTTTCAGAGGGCAGATTCTCCAGGGACCCCACCTGTTGGTGGTTAACTCATTCTTGGCGAGAAACGTAGGATCCGGAAACAGGTTCAGTTCCCCCCCATCCAGGAACTGAACACGACCTGCCTCTCTCGAGAGGGCTACGATCTCACTAACCCTGGCCCCGGACGCGAGTGCAAATAGGAAAATAACTTTTTGTGTCAAATCCTTTAACGCACATTCTTCATTGCTCAACAGGGAGGCGAAATGAAGAACTTTGTCTAAAGACCATGAGATAGGCTTTGGAGGTGCTGAAGGTCTGAGCCTAGCACAGGCTTTCGGAACTTTATTAAAGATCTCGTTACCTAGGTCGACCTGGAAGGCAAATAAAATGGGTCTCATCAAAGCAGATTTACACACTGAAGTCGTGTTAGCTGCCAACCCTTGACCATGGAGGTGGATGAAGAAAGATAAGCAGAAGTCTGTTGAGATCTCCTGCGGATTCTTTGCCTTTACAAAGGCCACCCATTTTCTCCAAGATGACTCATATTGCCTTCTAGTCGATTTGCACTTATATTCCTCTAGGAAGTCTATGCTGGCTTTCGAAATCCCGAAACGCTTTCTCACCGCAAGGGCGAGAAAATCATGAGCTGCAGGGTCCGGGTTTTCTGTAATGAAGCGCAGACAGTCGACTTCTGGACTCGCTGGGTCAGAACTGGATGTGGTAGCGGCACAAACTTCAGCTGTAGTTCCAACGCCAAGGGGAACCACATGCTGTTCGGCCACTTGTGGGCCACTATTGCCGCTACCCCCTTGAAGGATCTCAGTTTGTTGAGGACCCTCAACAGAAGGTTGTGAGGGGGGAACAGATAAATCCTGGACCATCTGTTCCAGTCGAGGGACATCGCGTCCACTGCTTCCGCTAAGGGGTCCTCGTACGGGGACACGTACAGGGGCAACTTCTTGTTGTCTTTCGTCGCAAAGAGGTCTATCTGCAGTTCTGGGACTTGATTCAGAATGAAGGAGAATGATCCTGCGTCTAAGGACCATTCCGACTCTATCGGTGTGAACCTGGATAGTGCGTCCGCTGTCACGTTGCGGACTCCTTGAAGGTGAATTGCCGACAGGTACCACTTCTTCTTTTCCGCCAATCGGAAAATGGCCAACATCACCTGGTTGAGAGGTGGTGACCTCGACCCTTGTCGATTCAAGCATCTCACAACCACCTCGCTGTCCATCACCAATCTTATGTGGATCGAGTGACGCGGGGAGACTTTCTTTAAGGTAAGGAGCACTGCCATAGCTTCTAGAAAGTTTATGTGAAAGGTCCTGAATAGCTTGGACCAAGTCCCCTGGACTTTTTTCCGATGAGAGTGACCTCCCCATCCCTCCTTTGAGGCGTCTGAGTGAATCGTCATCGACGGGGGAGGTGGCTGAAGAAGAACCGACTTCTTTAGATGTCTGGCTTGGGACCAAGGCCTGAGAAGAGTACGTAGCCGAGGCGGCACTGGACTTCTCAGATCTCTTCGCGCGTTTGATGCATACCTTCTCCAAACTCCGGTTGCATCCTTTAGCTGTGCTCTTAGCACTGGGTCTGTCACCGAAGCAAACTGGAGAGAGCCTAGTACCCTCTCCTGTTCGCGTCTTGATATCCTTTCGGAATCTAGAAGTCTCTTGACAGAGCCCGCTATCTCCTTCCTTTTCTTCGTCGGGATGGAAAAATAGTGTGACAAAAGGTCCCAGTGGATTCCCAGCCACTGGAACTTTTGGGATGGAGAAAGTCGAGACTTTTTTCTGTTGATCTTGAAGCCTAGGTACTCTAGGAACTGGATCACCTGACTGGAAGCTTGCAAGCATTCGGTCTCGGATGCTGCCCACACCAGCCAGTCGTCCAGGTAGGCTACTACCCGAATTCCCTTTAGGCGTAATTGTTTGAGAGCTGCGCTCGCAAGCTTCGTGAAAATCCTTGGGGCTATGTTTAGCCCGAATGGCATGGCTCTGAAGGCGTATAGTCTCCGTTGTAGCCTGAACCCTAGGTAGGGGGAGAGTCGACGGCTGATTGGGATGTGCCAATAGGCGTCTGACAAGTCTATAGAGACTGAGTATGCCCTCTTGGGCAGTAAGGTCCTTATGTGTTGCAGTGTTAGCATTTTGAATTTGCAATTCACTATGAACTTGTTGAGTGGCGACAAGTCCAGAATGACTCTGAGCTTTTCCGAGTCTTTCTTGGGAACACAAAACAGCCTCCCTTGGAATTTGATGGACTTCACCTTTCGGATCACCTTTTTCTCCAACAGTTCTTGAACGTACTCCTCCAGAACGGGGGTGGAGTGTTGGAAAAACCGAAGGCACGGGGGTGGAGTGCTGTACCAGCTCCAGCCCAGTCCATTCTTGAGTAGGCTTTGGGCCCAGGGATCGAAGGTCCAACGATCCCAAAATTTCATCAGTCTCCCTCCTACCGGTATCATTTCACTTGGACTGCCGTCCTGAGGTCTTGCCTCCCTGACCACGACCACCTCTGAATCCCCTTCCCCTTGAGGGGCGCCTAGACGAGCCTCTGGCTGCTCCTCTAGGCTTTGCTCGAAAGGAAGAAGACTGTCCTTCGAACGTTGGGGTGAATGCCGTGGACTGACCTGGCACAGCCTGGGGTACCCACTGAAAAGTGGTCGGGGTTTGTGCCACCATCTGGGGCACTGGAGGCAATGGCAATTGCAGTTGCTGTTGCTGTCTAGAGGGCTTGGCTGGCCGAGACGGTAGCCTAGTCCTCATATTCTTCCTCTTTGGTTGAGGACCCTCATCCGGGGAAGACTTTCTTTTGATAGCCAGGCCCCACTTCTGGAGAAGGTTTCTATTCTCCACGGCGGCCTTATCAACAACTTCTTTGACCACATCGGTAGGGAAAAGGTCTTTTCCCCAAATGTTGGAGGAGATTAACTTCCTTGGCTCGTGCCTCACCGTAGCCCCGGTGAACACGAACTCCCTACAAGCTCTCCTTGCCTTGACGAAGCTATAAAGGTCCTTCGTCACAGTGGCTAGGTGAGTCTTAGCCACCACCATGAACATTCCATGGACCTTGGGGTCACTTGCCATCGTCTCAAGAGTAGTCTGATGAGACATTGAGGCAGCCAGTCTTTCTTTTGTCTCGAACTCTCTTCGTAAAAGAGAGTCGGACAGCTTGGGGAGGTCCTCGCCGAATTGCCGTCCGGCAATATCAGCCTCCAACTTTCCCACTGAGAACGTCAGATGGACATCCTTCCAGTCTTTGTGGTCCATAGGTAGGGCCAGCGACAAGGGTTTACACTCCTCCAGGGAGGGGCAAGGCTTGCCGGCCTCGACTGCCTTTAGGACAGCCGCAAACCCTTTCTGTAAAAAGGGGAAGGCTCTAGCAGGAGAGGACACAAAGGAAGGGAGCTTCTTGCTCAATGCAGCTACTTTCGAGTTAGAGAAGCCCCTCTCCTTCATCGAGGATGAAAGTAGGGCTTGAGCCTTAGCGTGGTCCATGATTATGACCTCCTTCGGCTCTGTCTCCTCCCTTGAAGCTGGTTCTTTTCTCAGCCGGACATAGCAGTCCAGATATGATGCCTTGCTGGGCCAGAATTCCACCTCCTCTAGGGGAACTGAACCCAGCTTATCCGAGATGACGATCTTTCCAGTCGTCATCGGCATGTGCTCAGCATACCTCCATGGGTTAGCATCTGAGCATAAGGGAAGGTCTTTCACATTGAGCCTTTTCCGGGGCCCATGTGATTCTGCCAGGGACTGCATCCGCAGTTCCATAGCAGCCGCCTTCTCCTGATTCTCCTTCTGCATTTGTTGGATCATTCCAACAATCGAAGAGAGGGCCTGTCCCAGTTCTACTGGGAGACCGGCCGATGTTGAGGGAATAGGCTCCGGAATCTGAACCGCAGTAGCCGACACCTCGTCGACCTCATCCTCTACGACGTCCGGGGCTTGAACTTCATCCTGACCTTCTGCCAGGAGGTCTTGTTCCAAACGCTCATCCACGTCAGACATCCTGTCATCTAACTGGATGTCTTGCATCGCGACCGCGACTTCAACGTCCACCTGGACCTGATCTTGGGGGATCTCCTCTTGAGGCTAGGGAATCACTGCATCAGCTGATGCCTTGGGAAAAAGATACGCCCTCATCTTCTCACTTGGAAGATAAGGGCCAGAGGTGTTCTTTTGGAAGCCCCTTACCCAGGTACGAAGCTTCTCCCTTGCTATATCCCTTGATTCCGCCGTCCTAGGGGAATCAAAAGCCTCAGTAATCAGGTTAGTGCATACAGTACATACCTGAGGGTCCCAATACTGGAGATCATCCTTGGAGACAGCGCATGCTGCGTGTCTCCTACAAAACTCATGTCCGCAGAGGTACTTGCTGCGGACGTTGCAGAAAACATTTCCGCACTTCGGAGGGTCCTCCTGTAAAGAGAAGAAATTTCCATGAGTATCAAGTGAACTATGTATCACTGGATATGCATAATATAGCTTAACAATTCATAAAGGAAAGACACACACTTGTGTTTCCCTCACAACCCATTGTTGCAGCCTTCCAGATAATAAAATCAAATGGTTAATCTCTTCTAGAGTAACCAATGCAAGGTTTCCAGAGGAAACAGGTGGAGCTCACACCTAAGCAATGATTTTAAAATCCTGGATAATAGACAGGAAAGAACTCACTTTCCTATCTGTAGGGCAACAGCAAAGGGATGTGCAAGAAAACACAATAGTGTTAGAACACACAGTGCTGTACCAAAACCCTTACCATAGTTTTCTTCTTACTGTATATGTTATACTGAAGAATACTAGTACAGTATAGGGGGATACGTGCCGGCAAGTCATAACTAGCTTTAAAGTATACTACTTAACAGCTATAAGGCGGCAGCACTCTGGTTCAAATGCATGTGCCGGCCGGCAGCAACTGCCGGCCGGCAACAGCCAATGTCGGCCGGCAATGGCTGCCGGACGGCAACTACACAAGGTAGTACCCAGCTGCCGGCCACACTCTTGGTGACCGGCAGACAAGGGCTGACATAAGCCGGCCGGCAAAGGTACAAGATCGATGCCAGCCGACAGCAAAAGAACCAGAGGACTACACCTGCCCGGCTGCCGGCCTCATAGGCCGGCAGCCGGGTCGGGTACAGCACTAGAAGAAAAATAGAATGGATGCCGGGATAAGAGTGTACACAACCTCCAAGCCCGGCAATCCGAAAGAGTGCATATAAGGAAGGGGAGAATCTAATTCAGGCTTCCTGACCAATGCCATCTGGCTCTACAGGCAGGCATGGATGAGGGACCAAGAGAGGACCGGGCAGCACTCAAAAATATAAGACCCTTGCCGGCCGGCAGCTCTGCCGGCCGGCAAGGGGCTGAGTCAATTCCACATCCTAACCTATACTAGGTCCAGATGTAGAACGACGTACAGTACTGTAATGGCTAGGCCATTACAGAGAAAGAGGGGGAAGGGACAAGAGGGTCCTACCAACCTTGCTTTAGTGACAGATCACCCGCAGCCAAGAAACTTATCTTAGCCTAAGGGAGATCTAAGGGGGAAGGCCAGCAATACTTGCCAGCTCCCAGAGCACCAAAGCAAGGAAGGTGTTGCTACTCCCAGGGAAAGAAACTTATCCTCCCCCGAGAACAGCAACAAGGACTAGTCTGGTAGATCACAAAAGAAGGAATCATATCCACAGAAACCTTCTGTAGTGACCTAAGGAGGCTAAGCCCCCTTTGTCTGTGTCAGGCCAGCGAGGGAGACTCTGCCCCAAGCCAGACAAACACAGACTCAGACTAAAAAACTCTGTTGTTCTGTCCCTCTTTGAACCATACTACAGGAACAGGAAGGTACAGTAACACCCCAGTATAGTTTTATCGAAAATAAATTCGGAAAAAACCACTTAGGGATAAGCCCAAGGCTTAAACAGAGGGAAAGGGATTGCATACCTTCTCCGAAGAAAAGAAAGCAACCGGGGAGTATGATAAAGTATACTAAGGCTCCATAAGCAACTTAGCCTAGGCACCAAGAGAATCGATTACCTAAATCACCGAAACTCACTCGTATACTATCTTGGAAATATTCCACACAGTCTTAAATGTATAAAACATAGCCTAAAGCTTCAATAAAATTTTTATTACACTCGGAATAACCAAAATCATGCATGAAGTACTAGGACCAAACGACTAGGCTACATGGCCTAGCGTAGGCCAGAATGGCGAATAATTCGCCAAAATAATACTAAGCACGAAAGGAAATCCTATGTAATGCTAAATAGCTAAAATTTATTAAAGCAAAACAACCGGGAATGTCGCTCTGACTAACTAAACTTATACCTAGCGAGCGACAGCGTCCAGGACGCCTCCGGTAGGCTACGGCTCTTGTATCAAAGATTAATCCTATTAATCACTCAAAAATTTACCAAGAGCCTACATTTATACATAAAAGACATTATACTCAACTTATCAGAGGCCGACGAAGACGGAGAAGCCATGAAAAGTAGAATAAATCCAAGATTTGCGAGAAACACAGGAAAAAACACCGAGTTGTTAAGCTACGCAAAAAGGAATACAGATGGCGCCAGGATTGGCGCCAGGCACGCATACGAATCGGAGGATAGGGAAGCCTTGGGAGCGGCTCCCCTTTTTCTTTCCCGAATTCGTTTCTTGCCAATCGCCTCCTACGAGACGAAATCTCTGTCCAGGTTGCAGATTGCCATGTGGCGTGTCAAGAATACGTCCTCTGATATGTCGCGATATCCCTTTCACGAGGGATACTCGCTCCAGGAGTTAGAATTCTGGTACCTTAATGTAAATTCTCTGGGAATATCGCCGAAGTTGTAATATACCCTAGGAAGCTACCCTATAGGAACTTCCATCAGGACGACATGGCTTGAGCCCAAAAATATATATATATATATATATATATATATATATATATATATATATATATATATATATATAGATATACATATATAAGTATATACATATATATACATATATATAAATATATATACATATAAATATATATATATATATATATATATATATATATATATATAGATAGATAGATACATATATATATATATATATATATATATATATATATATATATATATACATATATATATATATATGTATCTATATATATATATATGCATATATATATATACTGTATATATACACACACACACACACATATATATATATATATATATATATATATATATATATATATATATATATATATATATATATATATGATAACTTTTGCATATTTACTTGTGCTTTTTATATTCAAATAAGCCATATGTTTTTGATACATTAATGTCTGGATTCTCTTAACGACCTCGGGATCAGAGTCCCAGGTGAAATCACACAAAGACAATAGCTTCTGACTGGCTGAGGGTCGAACCCTGGTCCAGGAAACTTGTATGTACAGTGACATATCACTTAGCCACTTGTGGCCAAGTGGTATGCCACTATACATACAAGTTTACTAGACTAGTGTTCGACTCGCAGCCAGTCAGAAGCTATTGTCTTAGTGTGATTTGGCCTAGGACTCTGATCCCGAGGTCGTTAACAGTATCCAGATATTAATGTATCAAAAATGTATCATGGGTTGTAATCCTTTCAAGTGTGTGAGCGACTTCTTTAGGTCTGTGTCATCAGCATACTTATCTTCAAGATCAGAGAGTAAGTAACTCTTCCCTCACATCTTCGCTACATGAGAATAACTCGGACACTTAATAGTCATGGCGTATACTCCTACCGATACCCATAGGGAAAAGAACTTGTTTAACAAATCTGTATTCTCCCCGACATATCATATCCCTTAATCTTTTCCTTCAAATGATCAATCTCTTGACAATATCTTATATCGAACTGTGCGCTTGCATTAAATTCTACTTACTTGCCTATTCCATATTGAGTTATTAATGTAGCTCTGAGAAGAATATCCGCCGGACGATCATGGTGGGTTTACGATATGGTACCTTCCTTGCTACGATCTGTAAAGTAGACGCTGCTACATTTCAGTAAGGATAAACATTTGCCACATCGTTTGAAGCTCTATGATTTCTAAAAGTTATGGAATTTGTAGTGGTGAGAAAACAAAGACCTTATATTCAATCTTTTTTTTTCTGATAAATATGGTACATCACCCTTCCCGTGTCTCTCTCTCTCTCTCTCTCTCTCTCTCTCTCTCTCTCTCTCTCTCTCTCTCTCTCTCTCTCTCGAATATGGTAACCATGAAACAGCCTTTACCCTTATCTTATTAGTCTTTAATTTTTTAGCCATCCGGCTTTAAACATCATCGCATGTTTAATTAATTCTTTCATGCCTTATCTTCCATTTACCATTTCTTCATCAAAATATCCTCTCACGCTTATTGACGCAAAGGGCCTTGGTTAGATTTTGCCCGTCGTCTCTATCTTGAGCTTTAAATTCAATACTTCTCCATTCATCATCTTCTACTTCTTGTTTCATAATCCTCAGCCATGTAGGCCTGGGTCTTCCAACTCTTCCAGTGCCTTGATCACTATATGGAGTTTATATACCCTTAAAAATTATCTTAAGAACTGTCGAACTCTCATGCTTCTCGATAATTATATGGAGTTTGTATTCCATCAAAAATGATCTTCAGCACTGTCGAACTCTTGCATTTCTTGATAATTATATGGAGTTTTTATTCCCTTAAAAATTATCTTCAGCACTGTCGAACTCTCATGCTTCTTGATAATTATATGGAGTTTTTATTTCATTAAAAATGATCTTCAGCACTGTTGAACTCTCGTACTTCTTGATAATTATATGGAGTTTTTAATCGCTTAAAAATTATCTTAAGCACTGTCGAATTTCCGTGCATCTTGATAATTATATGAAGTTTTTATTCCCTTAAAAATGATCTTCAGCACTGTCGAACTCTCGTACTTCTTAATAATTATATGGAGTTTTTATTC
This sequence comes from Palaemon carinicauda, assembly GCF_036898095.1. Lineage (NCBI taxonomy): Eukaryota > Metazoa > Arthropoda > Malacostraca > Decapoda > Palaemonidae > Palaemon > Palaemon carinicauda. The sequence goes on from NC_090733.1 coordinate 67,198,351, forward strand.
CCTTAAAAATGATCTTCAGTACTGTCGAACTCTCGTGCTTCTTGATAATTATATGAAGTTTTTATTCCCTTATAAATGATCTTCAGCACTGTCCAACTCTCGTACTTCTTGATAATTATATGGGGTTTTTATTCGTTTAGAAATTATCTTGAGCATTTTCGAACTTCCGTGCCTCTTGATAATTATATGGAATTTTTATTCCCTTAAAAATGATCTTCAGCACTGTCGAACTCTCGTACTTCTTAATAATTATATGGAGTTTTTATTCCCTTAAAAACGATCTTCAGCACTGTCAAACTCTCGTGCTTCTTGATAATTATATGGAGTTTTTATTTCCTTAAAAATGATCTTCAGCACTGTCCAACTCTCGTACTTCTTGATAATTATATGGAGTTTTTATTCCCTTAAAACTATCTTCACCACCGTCGAACTCTCGTGCTTCTTGATAACTATACAGAGCTTTTATTCCCTTATAAACGATCTTCAGTACTGTCGAACACTCGTGCTTCTTGATCATTATAGAAAGTTTGTATTCCCTTGAAAATTATCTTCAGTACTGTCGAACTCTCATGCTTCTTGATAATTATATGGAATTTTTATTTCCTTAAAAATGATCTTCAGCACTGTTGAACTCTCGTACTTCTTGATAATTATATGGGGTTTGAATATCTGTAAAGAAAAGATCTTCACAAATGGCTAGTTCTCATGCTTCTTGATCATTATAAGGAGTTTGTATACCGTTAAAGAAAAGGTCTTCAGCACTGACGAACTCTCATGCTTCTTGATTATTATATGGAATTTGAATATCTGTAAAGAAAAGATCTTCAGTACTGTCGAACTTTCATGCATCTTGATCATCATATTGAACTTGTATACCTTTACCGAAAATATCTTCAGCACTGTCAAACTCTCAGGCTTCTTGATTATTATAAGAAATTTGAATACCTGTAAAGAAAAGATCTTCAGCAATGTCGAACTCTCAAGCTTCTTGATCATTATTTGGATTTTGGGTACCCTTGAAGAAAACATCAACAACGCCAAACTCTCCTGCTTCTTGATCATTATAATAAGTTTGTATACCCTCAAACAAAAGAGATCTTCAGCACTGTCGAACTCTAGTGCTTCTTGATCATCACATACTATGTTCACCTTTAAAAAAATCTTCAGTACTGTCAAACTCTCATGCTTCTTGATCATTATATGAAATCTCTATACCTTCAAAGGAAAACCTTCAGCACTGTCTAACTTTCGTGGTCCTTGAACAAGGGTTCATTATTAATTCTATTGATTTCCCCTGCTTCTGAATACAGTCGTGCAATAATCCATCCGTCTCTTCATTTGTGAAGAATGCTTCAATAAAGAAGGCAGAGGAAACGTTACCTCTTCCCCCTTTTTTTATACCTATTTTTTTTAGTTAATAAGATCTGAACGTGAGGCCATTATTCCACGAGAATGCAAAATGATGCAGGTGTCTATCTTTACACCTACCATCCATTTGAAAAAAGCGTAACTGCGGGGTTAAAGATGCATCGTCACCTGTCTTGACGTTCAACAAATGTTTAAAGTTAGTGGCCACGAAGAAGTGTAAGGAGTTAAGAAAAAAATTATATGGTAGGCTACTCCTTGTAAAAGTTATAAACTTGATTTTTTTTTAAAGAATCTCAGCATATCCCATGTGTGCATCCTCCAGCTGTAGGCATGTTATAATAGACCGAGACGAAAATGAAAAATTAGAATAGTGTAGCCTAGCGGATGGTGGAGGAAGCTGAAACCAGGCGAGATGACCGTTCGATAATTATTATAAAAGAGCTTCTCTCTTTCCTGACCACCCTCTAATGCTTAAAAACTTAGAACCATAGCTATGATCACTGTCTACTGTTGATAGATATTATCGTTGTCATTCTTTTATGTTCGTTGTTGATAATATATATTGAAATGGTTTATATTCAATGTACTATCATATATTATTTACTTTCAGTTCATGTTTATGACCAAAGTGCAAATTATACAGGACATCAGAGGACACTATTCGGGAAGAGAACCTATAAGAAAACGAGAAAGCATGAAAAGAGATATGAATTGGAAAATTCTTTGAGACAAGATCAGGCATATGATAACGACTGTCTGAGATATCGAAAAACGTTGTGGAGATGTTTCTTGAACGTTTTCATGATTCAACCTCGCATAATGGGAACAAATCTCATGTCAGGGGTAATGCACTTACTTAAGGGTTTGGAAAGCTGCCTGTAACTGTACTTTATATTTAATAAATATAATTAAAAGGATAGTATTTAAATCTCCTTTTGATAGAAGTTTGCATACGTAGGCATGAAATCAAAGGAAAAACGTGTTTGCGAGGGTACAGATGTATTGTCACCTTTCTTGGATGTGGTTTTCGACCGCTAAGGAATTTTTACTTAATATGGTCTTACCATAAGTTCAAAACTCCATGAGAACTGATATCCACCTATCTTTACCATTCATTCATAAAACGAAGAAAACCCTGCTTGTGAGGGTAGACATGTATTGTTATCAATTTATTAGGAATGAAACGACCAAAAGAGAGGGTTTAAGAAGTGTAAAAGGAACATGAAAGGGGAAAGTAAAAAGGAAAAATCAGAGAGAGAGAGAGAGAGAGAGAGAGAGAGAGAGAGAGAGAGAGAGAGAGAGAGAGAGAGAGAGAGAGAGAGATAGGGAAGGGGATGAGGAAAAGGACACGTAGCATTCGAAGATATAAAAAAGATTTAGTGATATAAATGAAAAGTATGGAAAAATACGTGATAGAATTTTGAAATCCATCGTGAATGATAAGTGATGAGAAATACAAATGAAAAGTATGGAAAAATACGTGATAGAATTTTGAAATCCATCGTGAATGATAAGTGATGAGAAATACAATATGAGAGGATTTGGAAAGTAGTGTGAGTGTGTGTGTTATGTGTGTATGTGTGTGTGTAAAAATCACAAGAACCCGTGATGCACAGATGCGCAAAAAACCACAGGGGAAAATGATAATATTGACTAGTTTCGTCTTTGACTATTTCAAGAGAACTGGCTTATTGAGAAATTTTTTATACAATATTTAGTATAAAGAGAGTACAAACATGCATACAGATTTTTGTCGAACAATAAATACATCTGACAAAAATGTCTCCTGTGACGACTCAAGCCCGAAGGTGCTTTCGCAGTGGATCTCATATCCCCATTAGCCAGGTGGGCTGCTCAAAGGGATGTTTCAGATGTCAGGTGTCCTTTTCTTTTAGACCTTTTGATAGTTACCTGCAATTTTCTTTTATATTGATATCCATTTATCTTACAACAATTTTAAAATTTATCCACAAAAACTTATACATGCATATTACCTAGACACAAGTACGTGCTTTGACAAAGATGCATTCACACCCATATAGCCCACATACTTTCACATGTACCGGTATGTAAAAACTCATACCAATATGTAAATACAGCCCTATCCAAATTCATTTTTAAATATTTCAACAATAAAATAAGGACTAGTAAATATTGCTAAGATATTTTTTCAAACTATGAAATCTAACCAAAACGTGCAATGTAGATCACGAGTGTGTTTCATTCTCATATCCATTCATTGTGAGTTGATGGTAAAAATAAACAATATCCAGTTTAATTATTGTTAACTGTAAGGCCATGGATAACTGAAACATGTGGTTACTTTGCAATTGACACTACGTGTTCCTGTTGGTTTCTTATTGACTGCCTGGTTATCAATTTATTGGTTCCCCATCTGCTTTTTAGATTACTCTAATGGTAATAATCCATACTACGATACAGCCACCTAAATCTATTTACAACTATCTATCAGTCGCTAAATGTTATTTAGAAAAAATATTCTAGCTTGTTTTTGAGTATTGTTCTCCTGTCAGGTCTTTCGCTGCTTAGCTAATAATAATAATAATAATAATAATAATAATAATAATAATAATAATAATAAAAATAGTGATAACAATAAACAACAACAACAACAACAACAACAATAATAATAATAATAATAATAATAATAATAATAATAATAATAATTACATGAAAATCTAGTGGATTCGTCATTTTATTTTCTAAATATGGTAAAATATAAATAGTAATAATGGAGTCTAGTGGCATGAAGAGGCAAAAGTTGATGAATGGGAGTTAGTAGTGTTGGTGAAAATGCCAAAAAAAGGAGACCTGAGTGATAGCAACACTTACAGAGGCATAACACTTACGTCAGTTGTTATGAAAATATATAGTATGCTTATTCTAAAGAGACTGGAGAGAAAAATTGAAGAAACGCTGAGAGATGAACAAGCAGGATTTCTAAAAGGTAGAAGTTGCACTGACCAAATTTTCATTTTGAGACATGTTGCACAGCAATACGTTGAATAAAGAAATCCACTTTTGATGACATTTATGGACTATAAAAAAGTCTTTGATAGTGTGAACTGACCAATTTTGTGGAGAGTCCTGCGTTATCATGGAATTCCTCTTAAATATGTATATTTGATTAAGTTTGTTCATGAGCATAGCAAGTGCAAAGTTAATGTTAATGGAGTCCTATCAAATAAATTTCCCGTGAACAGCGGAGTACTCCAAGAGAATGTGTTGTTACATATGTTGTTTATCCTCCTCATGGATTTTGTAATGCGTAGAACAGTCGGAGATGGTGGAGAAGGATTGAACTGGTTTGGCGATAGGAATTTAGGAGACCTAGAGTATGCTGATGATGCTGTCCACCACAGCAGAACACCACAAGATTTGTAATGCTTGTTTACCAGAATGCATGAAAAATCACATGAGGTTGGACTGAAGGTAAATAAAAGAAACACAAAGATGATGAGAACGGAGTATGTAATGGAAGATGAAATTTCATTGGAAGGAGAATGGATTAATGAGATAGAATCATTCAAGCATTTAGGAACTATGATATCCCATACTGAGTCTTTAGAATTAGAGTTTAGTGAAAGATTGAAAAAGGCAAATCAAACAATGGCTAGGTCAGATCAAATTTGGAGATCAAATCACCTGAAATTACATATAAAAATCAAACTATATATCAGTTTAGTGAGATTTATTTTACTGTTTAGACACGAGTCATGGTATGACAATGAATCAGTCTCCAATAGATTTAGTAGATTTGAGAACAAAGCCCTCAGAAGAATATTGGGAGGTAAATGGCCGGACAGGATTAGAAATGAAACTATAAGAGAGATTACTGGAGTGCCATTTGTGGATGATAGCATGATGAGGAGTAGATGGAGATGGTTTGGGCATGCTCAACGCACTCCCCAAGAGAGATTAGTTCACCAAACGTTCAGCTGGGATCCACAAGGCACTAGAAGAGTTGGAAGGCCCAGGCCTACATGGCTGAGGACTATGAAACGTGAAGTGGATCAATGGAAAAATATTGAATTGAAAAGCTCAAGATAGAGACGACTAGGAAATCTAACAAATGCCCTTTGCGTCAATGGGTGTAGGAGATGATGATGAGGATGATAAATCATGGATATTTATCATATTACTTTTTACTAACATCTTGATATTATGTTACTATAATAGCAAAGACGTTTCGAAACAGAAAATAAAGGAAAATTTTAACATATCTAGTTTGCTTGACCCCATTATTGATAATATGGAGGACCTGGTGGCTATTCATGTCATTAATTGTATATTCTAAAACAGTGTGATTTTTTAACATTATGACAGATAAATTCTAGATTTTTTTTATATATAAATCTTCAAAGTGTATCAATTCTGAGTATGCTTACTTTTATGATACAAAAAGCGTTATATGGAACGTAAACCCTTGTATTCAACAGAATTCTCAACAAAGATGACTTCAATCCTTGAGCCGACTTTGAATGCTTCTTTTAAAACATAGCTTATATTCAAATCTCATAAAAAAGATCTATAGACCACACACAATTTATAGGTAATAACAACATAGATTCCAAAATGGTAATAAAAAAGAATTTAGGAAAATAAAAAATGAATGAATTAAATTTCTTTCTACACCTCACATTTCCTCTTTGATATTTGATATCAATAAGTCAATTTGTTGTTATAAACCCTGAATTCTCTAGTTTTGAAATTAAATCATTTATCTGATAATATAAAATACAACACCTAAAACTGTTTTGCTTTAACGATGAAGAACATAGCATTTAGGGTAAGTTTCATTACATGCAATTTGATAATCTTACCTGTTGCTATCTTTTTAAAAGGATACGGTCTTTGGTCTTCTTTACTATCTTCTACAACGGACTCACTCTGATTTGACTTTGACATCCTAATGGTGAAGGAAGAGGTGGTCATAGTGTTGGCAACGGAAGCTGGAAGCCTTTGCAGAGAAAACACCAGGAGGTGGCAATATCTGTCTGTGTGATATCCAAGGTTACCTGTGCGGCATCCTTTCCTTTTCGGGGGCACACATCACTGTCAAAATCGCTTAGTTCCTTTATGCATACTGAAATAGAAAAAGTAATTTCTCTGAAGGATACCCATTAAAGCTGTTGAACTCTAGTATCATATACTATATTTAGTTTGCAGTAAACAGACATTCATAACATATCTGAAGGCTTATCTGTCCTCAGCTAATGTTCCTAAGGGCATCAAAGAACGAAAATACTCATCACTTTTCTAATTCTGTATGTTATTGGATAGTATTTTTCAAAAGATAAAATTTCGAAAACATCTTTAAAATATTTGCATCTTCAAGACTTACACATTACTAGAGTTGGGTAAACAATGGGAAGAAATTAATTCATGGTGTTTTTTCATAATATAACCTGGTATCATGAACATTTGTCAAACAGTATATAAAAAGAAATTTTTAGTGAGTTTCAACGGAGGCAGGAAATCTAAATCTCTAATTAGGTTTACCACCAATCACATGAAAAGTACTCAAGTAATAAACTAGCTGCCCTCCTCTGAAGTTTCTCAAATTAATTGTGAGCTGCCACATATCCATTCTGCAAAAAGTGTTCATCGGGGCAAGATAATTGACAAACAATATTGCAAATTAATGATGATTTTGTTTCATTCTGTAATGTTACTTGATGCCATCATGTTACAGTCGTATCCATAAAAAACAAAACGGTATCACGCTGCGTCCGATAATCTTTATCATAAAAGTTTCCTATAAACCTTTATATCTTTTATTTCCCTCAAACTAAAGTTTATATATAAAGATGCTCTGGTCACCCATTCTCCCTCTGTATAATATAACTGGTGATCTGAATATCTCTCCAACAGAAAAAAAAATTATTATCTTTTCAGTTTGAGGGATTACAACGTCTAAGCATGTGGTTTTTCCAGCAGTCAATGTTACATAACAATATGCTTTTATATGCATTTCAGTTTCCTCTTGGCTTCATCTTCGTGTCGATTGATTCCCTTAACCTGGTATACTGCACGAAGAAAGCAATTATCATTGTAATAGTGTGCCTTGCAACCACTCTAAACTTATGAACCATTTAAAGCATATATTACACAATATCCTGGGTTATGATTTAGTTTTCATATGTTACTAAATGATCAAAAGACACTCCCCCCCCCTCCACAAAAAAAAATACATTTGTCTTAATTACATACAACTAACAACCATCGTTCTTTTATGATTAAAAATTTGCTTAAATTGATCAGTTA
>NC_090733.1:67213506-67281006 GCF_036898095.1 Palaemon carinicauda
GACCCTTACCCTTCCCCCTTCTGTCCTTTAGTGACGTCATAGCCGTCACAATATTCTTTAACCGGTATTCTGACAGTCATCCCGGCTTGCTAGGTTGACTGCGTTACCGGCTGGTACCCTGCCGGTGGCAGTTAGTTCAGCCACCTTAGCCGCGTTCCCCCTTACTTCCTTCCTTCACAGGAAGTGGATATTATTGGGGGGGGGGGAAGATTGAGACGGCTCTTGACGGCTGCTGGTGAGAAACCTAACATACTTTGGGAAGTCCTCAGCCCTCTCTTGGACTGACATCCACAATTATTGTCGCCAGCGGTATAGCCGGCGACAGGCCTTTTGTGGATGGGTGGAACCCAGAATCAGACAGAAGCTTACCCCTTTCATTGGAACTCTCATTCTGGCAAGGAGACAGAAGGCAGCCTGATAGTCCTCCTACCCTTCCAATTGTTATGTTAAACCATTATAATAGGAAACTCTCCTTCCTAAATGCTTTTTCTCTATCTATAAGTGAGTGCCGCCAGCTACTAACCTAACTGCAGCAGTGCCGCCGGCTAAACTGCAGTATACAACTATACAATAGTACATATGTTTTCTAACATACTCTGTGTTTCCTATCGCAGTCAATTGTTGGGACCACGATATTATGTTGAGGCTGAGTACTCCCTCAACACCCACATGGTTTTTTCAATCATCAGGACCCTAAAAAATCACCGATCAGTATTAATATATACTACAGGTGGATAATGTTAGTATAGACACTTACTAACTCTACACGAGTTCCTAGAGTTTATTCTACCTTGTATTCTCCCTACCAGGGAAACCAAAAATTATTACTGACAGAGGTCTCAGCAATGGCCTGTCTTTTCTACTTCCTTTCAAGCTTACTATCCTAAGCTATTATAAACAATAGTGATTGTTTATTAAATACATGCTTTTATATCACTGATATAAAAACCATGATACTCATTGAGCCCTTTTCCTTTACATGAGAAACCGATGGAGAAGTGTGCAGCATTGTTCTGCAACCACAAAGGCAGAGACTTTTGTGGACACACGATGTGCAGGAGTCATGCCCCCTACTGCATCGTGTCGGGAGTCCATAAGTATTGGGACCCGAAGGGTTGCCCCACCTGCTCAACCCTGCTGGCCAACGGGTTCGGAGAAGCCCTCCCAGTCAACATAGAGACTAGAGATACAGCGAGGGAGACCCCTCGCAAATGGGTAAGAGGGTTCCAAAAGAACTCTCCGGGACTGTACTTACCCAACGACTCCCTAAGGTGCCTTCTGTTCCCCAAGGCTCTATCAAACGTGGTAGTGCCCCAAGAACAGGTCCAGCCTCCTCTCATACAACTGAAGATCGACGAGGACATAAACAAGGCACTGGAAGGCATGGACATCCACCAAGAACGGATGTCAGAAGTGTCCACTGACACAGAGCAGGACCTACTGCAAGGAGGCCCTGAAGAAGACGTGGAACATCCACAAGCGGAGGAAGAAGGATCCGTTTCAACGGCAACCGAAGACCCTCAGTTCGCCGTGATGGCATACCAACCTATGTCGTCAACCTCTTCACCCCACCTCCTCAACCAGTTGCACAGGTCGACAAGAGAGAAGCGATCCTCACGTCGATCCAACAGATGATGGAATTGTTCCAGAAGGAACAAGAGACGAGGAAGCAGTCAATCAAGCAACAGCAGATACTGCTACAAGAAAGGCGCACCGACCTGGACCTACCAGGGGCTCCACTAAGAAGCCCCTTACTTGGATCTCCCTTATTGCTCCGAAACCAACCCCTGGAGGTATGCAAAGCACATGCTCATGATGAATGGGAAATTATTCGTCTCAGAGAAGTTGGGGGCCAAACTGATTGAAGATCTTGAGTTCTGGCCTAACTTTTCAGCTTACCCAGACTGTTACTTGAGACTGCGGGATGAACATGCAGCCCGTGAGGATACGGTACCCAAAGAAATCATTGTCTTCGAGCATGACAAGGTGCAAGCCATCCTCTTGAAAGCCTTCAAAGGAGCCGGGTACACCAACTCCAAAGTCTCAGCACTGAGCAAGAGACACCCCACCTTTCTTGCTCTTTCCTCCATCTCTTTCCCCTTTTTGGAGAAAGCACTAGACTTTGCTGTCAAGGCAGTCGACGAGGGAAAACCCTGCCCTACCCTAGAGGAATGCAAACCATTCTCTCTAGCAATGCCTACCTGCAAGAAGTGGAAGGATGTCCACCTAACCTTCTCCATCTCTAAGTTTGATCCAGAGATAGCAGGCCAGCAGTTCAATGAGAACCTTCCAAAGTTGCCAGACCATCTTCTAAGGAGGGAACAGAAGAGACTTGCGGCCTCCCTTTCTCATCAGAACTGCCTGGAAAAGAGTGCAGGCCTAAATAACGCCCGGGAAATGTTAATTTTCCTGGTCAAGTCTCACATGGGGACCCTTATGAAAGACTTATATGCTTTCCTCAGAGAAAGGAGAGCCTGCAGAGAGTTTGTTTTTACCTCAGCGACCGTAAAACACAAACCCAGGAAGCTGATTACTTCGAGCATCTGGGGGCAAGGACCTTTTCCCACAGGAACTGGTCCAAGAGGTCATAGCCAGAGCAGCCAAGGAGAACAGGAACCTTCTCCAAAAGTGGGGCATGACCTCAAAGAGGAAATCTTCCTCAGACGGAGGTCCCCAGCCTAAGAATAAAAAGGCAAGGAGACAACGCAGACCTGCATAACTTCCTGTGGTGACCATGACCACGATGTCTCAGACCATGATTATGATACCTCAGACCACCTTCCAGATGGTCCCTCAGAAACTGGTAGCCCAGTCACCAGCGTTTAACCCTGGCTTTGAGAGGCAGTCAACTTCCTTTCACCGTAGTCAGAAAGGAAAAGGCCCAAGTAGAAGTTCCTCCGGAAACCCCTCTCGGGGCCAAGGAGGACGTGGTCACGGAAACAAGTCCTCAGGACCCCCAAGCAATGAGGGGCCCCAGGTAGGGGGCAGACTGTATCACTTTCGGGATGGCTGGACCTTCGATCCCTAGGCCCACAGCCTAATCACAAATGGATTCGGGTGGAAATGGAACAGAACTCCACCCCGCTTTCCAGAATTCTTCCAACACTCCACACCCTCGTTAGAAGAATATACCTCAGAACTCTTGAACAAGAAGGTAATAAGGAAAGCGAAGTCCATCAAATTCAAGGGAAGGCTGTTTTGTGTTCCCAAGAAAGACTCAGACAAACTCGGGTCATTCTAGACTTGTCTCTCCTCAACAAGTTCATCGAGAACAACAAGTTCCGGATGCTTACTTTGCAACACATAAGGACCCTTCTACCAAAAGGGGCGCACACAGTCTCAATAGACCTAGCAGATGCTTACTGGCATCTTCCAATCAGTCGCCCTTTCTCCTCCTACCTAGGATTCAAGCTTCTGAAGAAGAAGTTTGTCTTCAGAGCAATGCCCACCGGACTGAACACAGCCCCAAGGATATTCACGAAGCTAGCAGACACAATCGTCCAGCATCTACGCTCCGAAGGATTCAAGTGGTAGCATATATAAACGACTGGCTGGTGTGAGCAGCATCCAAGACTACTTGTCTGCAGGCAGCCAAAAAGGTGATCCAGTTCCTGGAACACCTGGGCTTCAAGATCAACCGCAAGAAGACTCGCCTTTCTCCAGCTCAGAAGTTCCAATGGTTAGGAATCCAATGGGACTTAAAGTCATACCACCTATCCATTCCATCCAAGAAGAGGAGAGAGATAGCGGGATCTGTCAAGAGACTAATCCGTCACAAGAGGATTTCAAGACGCCAACAGGAAAGAGTATTGGGCTCTCTCCAGTTCGCAGCAGTGACAGATCCGGTGTTAAAAGCCCGTCTAAAAGATGCGTCAGGAGTCTAATGAAGATACGCATCAAACGCTCAAAGAAATCAACTAAGGTTGACCCCGACCCTGTTGCGCACGCAGTTAAGGCCGTGGTCAACAGCCAAGAGGCTTGCACGGGCAATTCCCCTGCAACCACCACAACCATCAGTGGTGACACACACGGACGCCTCTTTGGAAGGATAGGGAGGCCATTCTCACGAGAAAAAAGTGCAAGGGAATTGGTCGCACCAGTTCAAAACCTTTCACATCAACATTTTGGAAGCTATGGCAGTTTTCCTGACGTTGAAGAAACTATCCCCTTGCAGAGCAATCCACATCAGATTGGTCCTAGACAAGGAAGTGATAGTAAAATGTCTAAATCGACAAGGCTCAAGATCTCCTCACATCAACCATGTGATACTAGCCATCTTGTACCTGGCAAGGAAGAAGGGATGGCACCTATCAGCAGTTCACCTACAAGGGTTCCGCAATGTGACGGCGGACGCTCTATCCAGGCGAAAGCCGATAGAGACAGAATGGTCCCTAAACGCAGACTCATTCTCCTTCATCTCAAAAAAGGTTCCGGAACTGTAGATCGACCTCTTCGCAATGAGCGACAACAAGTAACTACCTCATTACTTAGCCTCTTACATGGACCCTCAGGCAGAAGCGATGGATGCCATGTCCCTCAACTGGAACAGGTGAAATCGCATTTACCTGTTTCCACCAACCAATCTCCTGCTAAGAGTCCTCGACGAGCTAAGATCCTTCAGAGGGACAGCAACATTAGTGGCCCCCAAGTGGCCCAAAAGCAATTGGTACCCTCTAGTTCTAGAATTGAAACTGAAGCAGTTTCCTCTGCCGGATCGAGTATTATCCCAACTGGTCCAGAAGTCGACTGTCTACGCTTCATCCTCGAGAACCAACAACCTACATCTCATGATTTTCTCGCCCTAGCAGCGAACAAAAAGTTTGGAATCTCGAAGGATAAAGTTGACTTCATCGAAGAGTATAAGTCAAGTTCGTCTAGAAGACAATATGAATCGTCATGGAAGAAATGGGTTTCCCTTGTGAAAACAAGGAAACCAACAGAAATATCAATAGATTTCTGTCTCGCATTCTTCATATACTTACACAAACAAGGCCTAGCTTCTACTACAATTACATGTGTAGGTCGGCCCTGACTAGACCACTTCTGTACACCTTGGAAGTGGACCTCTCTAGTGAAATCTTTAATAAGATCCCAAAAGCATGCGCTAGATTCAAGCCAGCAACCCCACCAAAGCCCATCACGTGGTCCTTGGACAAAGTCTTGCACTATGCTTCGAACCTAAACAATGAGGATTGTACGCTAAAGGATCTAACACAGAAAGTCATTTTCTGTTTGCAATAGCCTTAGGGGCTAGAGTTAGTGAAATAGTTGCCTTATCCAGAAACGAAGGCCTTATTCAGTTCTTAGACACAACAGAACTGAGCCTCTTCCCTGATCCTAACTTTCTTGCCAAGAGTGAACTACCCACTAAGAGGTGGGGTCCTTGGAGTATCTGCCCATTGAAGGAAGATGCCTCTTTGTGCCCAGTAGTGTCTTAAGGTCTATCTTCGAAGAACTTCAGACTTCAAGGGAGGACAGCTCTTCAGAGGCAAAACCTCAGGATCAAACCTATCTCTAAGACAACTGAGAGCGAAGCTCACCTACTTCATTCGCAGAGCAGATCCTGACAGTACACCCGCAGTCACGATCCAAGGAAAGTTGCTTCTTTGTTGAATTTCTTTCAACATATGGACTTTTGAAAGATTTCGCTCATACACTGGGTGGAGATCATCAAGAGTCATCTACAAACACTATGCGAGGCAAGTACATGAAATAAAACATTTTGTGGTGGCGGCAGGTAGTGTCATAAAACCCGTCGTCTAGTGCTGCAATGAACAGTGGACTGTTTTGGGACTTTACAGTGTATCGGGTGCATGGGTATACGTACCTTCTAGTGCAAATCATAACGATGGTTAACAAACTGTTCCATGTAGGTGCATATCTGACCAATAACACCAGTGCTGGGTGAACGTTTGCATCACAGTGTTTACGCATGTCCAAAATCTGAGCAAGTTAGATTTGGTTTCACATCTCCATTGAGTGGCATTATTCCGATAATGAAATTACATATTTTTTCTACAGGAGAAAATATGGACCCTGATGTGTATTAATGCTGGATCAGATTCATACTCTATTGTAACTACATTGATAATTTAGTTGCAAAATAAAGATACTAAAACGTATGTGTCTTATTACTGCTACCTCAGTTGCATACAAATAAAACATGCCAGAGTTTTATTTAATCCCTATAGGGGCATAGAACTTGAAATCAGTATACAGACATCCATGGTAAGTAAAAGGTAAGCTCTAAAGTTTTCCCTTTTGTTCCTACAGAATTACAAACCTTGAATCTTTATTGCCGAAGTCGACACTTTTCTTGCAGGGGGCAGGAAGCACTAAGCCCGTTCCAGGCTTAGTGCAAATAACAGTTACCTGGAATTTCACATACAGGTCTAGGAGACCAGATAAGGAAATTCATTCAAGGTAGAAGGCACATACACAAACCCAAAGCTATGGTAATTTCAAGTTAATTCTCTGGTATGCTTCCATCAGTACGACATGGCCCGAGCCCAAAAAAACGGATTTTGAGCAAAGTGAAAAATCAATTTTTGGGCGAGAGTGCCATGTCGTCCTGATGGACCCACCCTTTTGCTGACCCCACCTGAAATTACTCTATCTGCAGTCATTTCTGCTTAACGACAAGAACAGGAATGGCGTGTGGTAGTAGTACGGATAGGAGGTCCACCGGGTACCTAGATCAGCACCCCTTTCTTTTGCCACTCTTCCCCCTTACATCAAAGAGTTAAATCTATTCAGGGTGAAGATTGCTATGTGTCGTACCTAAAAAATACGTCCCGATATTATGCGATATCCTTAATTGGATACTCGTGCCAGGAGTTAGAATCCTGGAGACCTTCAGTTTATTTCTCTGGGAGTATCACTGTAGCAAATATCCCTTAGAAGGCTACTTAATATATATGTGTATATATATATATATATATATATATATATATATATATAATATATATATATATATATATATATATATATATATATATATATATATATATATATATATAAGTAGGAATAAAATAGTCAATGCTGCTATCATCTTCTTTATTCGGGAGCTTTCGACATAACTTATGTCATCTTCAGTCTATCTGCAATTATCATATGTAAAATTAATAAAATTAATAAAATCATCCTAAGTATATAGTTAGGAAGATACACTTTCATGAATTGATCAACTAGCTCTAAAATCAACCAATCAAGGAACATAAAACCATAAAAAAAGACTTATTACACACAACTATATAACTATATAAACGACCCAATAACTAATATACCTAGTCACCCGCAGGAGATGATGACCACCCATCCAGACCAGCAACCCACAGACCAGAAAACGGATCAATGGGTCACCGGTAACTGAACAGGTAAGCCCTCATTCAAGCTGGGTTTTGTCTTAAAAATGTATAAAGACTCCAAGATTCTCAGCTGGCTGACGTTACTATGTCTGTCCGTAATCTTGAAATTTTCCTTAGAAATGGCATGACCAGATTTAAATGCGTGGTCATAAATATCTGAAATTGGTTTCTTACTTAACGGTATATTGGTTCGTACCGATCTCCCCATGTGCTCCGAAATCCTACACTGAAGCTGTCTAGATGTGCTTCCAGTGTAGCACTAATTACAGAGTGCACATTGAAATGTGAATACGACACCGGAACACAAGGGAATAGGTAGACTCTCCTTATATTTAAACAGTGAGCCAACTGAGAACTTGTTAGTAAAAATTAGTTTTAAATCTATGTGGGGATAACATTTCCCCACAACACTCATAACCTCTAATTCGTTAAAAACACTGTTATATAGATGTTATCATGTATGTTCAACTTATCTGGGGTTTCATGAGGAAGAAAATTTTCTAAAATCATTTTTTATTACCAATGGGTTCCCTCTGAACCTCTATTATAATCAAGTCAAGAAGTTTTTAGATAAAATTTACAGTCAAAATTTAACAATTCAAACAGTTAGTAAGAAAAGTTATATGTCTCCTTTCCGTACTATGGTTATGTTTCGGAGAGACTAAGAACAGAGGTTTTCCTTTTTCCTGGTATTACGATAACGTAGGTCTGGTCACTGCTCTCCTTCAAAATCCGAAATGGTCCTTGGAAATCGTTGGCGAGAGGGAATCTCTTTATCTGTTCGTACTCTTCATGCCAAACCTTTTTTTTTTTTTTTCCTCGACTCTTCATTTTCATGCCTTTTAGGGAAAATTTCCTTAACTTGCCGATCCCTTTCCTCATATCCTTGACATATTCTCCATTCGCTTACTCTCCATCTTTCCCTTTGTCTGCCAGCATTTTAATTGGTCCTTTGCTAAAGGGCTCTCCTCATACTTCAATCGGGTGTAAGGGAGCTTTCTCAATGTACTCGTTAGGCTTTTCAGCCATCTGACAAATGCAATATGCACGGCAAAATTGGCTCACATCCTTATATTTACCAGGCCAGAAAAAGTGTTCCTTAATTTTCTCCGTCGTCTTCCTTATTCCAAAGTGTCCTGTCTCGTGCACTACGGTGGTCACCTGTCTTGTCAATGGTTCATGAATCTATGCTTCCTCATAAGCAACCCGTCTTTAAGATAATACCAGGTGGGAGACTGCTGCACCTTCGTCTCCTCCACCACACGGTACAATAACTCTGTTAACGTTCCATCCTTCCCTTGTAATCCTATCAACCATTTTCCTACTCACTTGTCCTACTTCTAACGCTGAGTTTTCTATTTCTTCCAAATACATAGCTTCCTTGTCTTCCTGTCCACTCATCTGGCATTCCTCTTTTCTCGGGCTCTCTCGGGAGTTCTCCTCTTGCGTACCATCAAGGAAATCCTCTTCTTCGGAAAACAGATCCTCCAATTTTATCACTCCTTCAGTTTCTTTTTCTTCTTCTGCAGCCAATTTCTTCGTCAGACTCCTAGTCGTTGCACAACTAGGAACCAAGTACGGGTAATCCTGCTCGATTTCAGTTGTACGACTATACTTCAATGGTTTCTTTGTTACATTTGGACAAGGCACAAATGGCACTCCACCAACCTTATTACCCAGCAGGATGTATACTCCTTCGACAGCCAATGAATCCTTTACCACAAAATCAAAATGACCTGTCACCGACTCACATGGCAGTTTCAAATGGCAAAAAAGGGTAACCTCCTCACCTCCTAATCCCTTCAAAATAACCGAGTCTCCTGTAAGAGACTATTCTACCAACGGGTGTACACCTCGTGTCACCCCATTATGATTACAACCACTGTCACGCAATATCTTGACCGGGGTTCGCTCATTCCCATCGATTGCGGCTAACATACCTTCATAAATATACGGTTTAAAGGCATCCACGCTGTTTGGGTTTTGTTCTTTTTGTCGTGTGAATGTTAGCTGGCTTAGTTTCTTAGTCGTTCTTTCCCGATTGTTTTTTTGGTCCTCATATTCTGTGAAGTCGAATTATCCTTACCCATTGGGCAACTGCTTTTGGTTGGTTTAACCAACATTCCTTACTGGTATGGCCTCTCTTGCCACATTTAAAACAGACAGTATTAACCTTCTGCATGTCTTTCATGATATCTAAAGAAGAACGAATTGATGATTTTTGCTGTGGTACTATTGCATTCTGCTTTGGAACAGTACCAGTGGTACTTCCGCTGTAACTATTGAACTTGTTCACATAGTTATTACTGAACTGGCTTCCATGGTTCAGCAAATACCTGACACTTGGTCGAAACAATGGTTGAAACTTCATACCCGAGGAGGGTTTACGACTGATAATATCATAATCTTCACTCGGCGAAGTGAATTCATCAAGTGTCTTCACTTCTCTCTCTCTCTCTCTCTCTCTCTCTCTCTCTCTCTCTCTCTCTCTCTCTCTCTCTCTCTCTCTCAAGTACATTCGAATATGTTCAGGAATTCCTCGAAAATATTGTTCTAGTACTATTAATTCTTCTAAATCAGCCATCCCCCTCACTTTAGCAGCCTCTATCCATCTTTTAAAACATCGTCATACCTGGTAAGCGTAATCCAGGAAAGTCATTTTCTCCTTTTTCCACAAACTTCGGAAATTTTCCTTATACTATTCAGGAGTCATCTGATACGCTTACAGCATGCTCCTCTTTACTTCTTGATACTCCTTTCTCTGGTCCTGAGACAAGGAAAAATAAGCACTGCATCCTTTGCCAATCAAGACACTCTGTAATAACACAGACCATATATCTTCTGGCCATTCCATCGTTGATGGGACCTTTTCAAAATGATCAAAAAACTCATCGGGAGCTTCTTTGAATTTTGGAATTAACCTCTGGGCATTCGTCACATTAAACACAGGATTGTGCAAAGTAGGAGTCCTCTCTGTACGTGTAATGTATACATTGTTAAACCCATGACCCAAGGGGTCAATGGTGAATTAGGAGTGTGACAACAGCCATAACAGGATGTGAACTAGACCATGCTAAAGTAATGCTTGGAAAGCATTGCATGAGTAAACATTTATGTATGTCTTGTAAACATGTCACAACGCCTCCCGTGGGAACCAGTTGACCTATTGATCCCTACCGGAATCAACTGACTTCCGGCCATAAGGCTACATGATCATTTCTCTTTGTATTTATATGAAAAGCTGAGATAGCTAATGTTACGTTATCGACGCGAGCTTATTGTAAATCAGTTCTATTCATCTTTTCATACGGAATGGTCATCCGACCGAACCATTCATACTCCAGTGATGGAGCTATCAATAATTTTTTAAAGTTAACCTAAAACTTTGACTTATTCTAAGAAGAACCTACAAGTCTAATATTTCTGTATCACATTGAAGAGACATGAGGATGGAACCACAATGTGTACGTATAACATTCGCACATTAACAATTGCTGGCAGCGATTACAACTATAACAAGCAGCGATTATAACTATAACAACCAGCGATTACAACTATAACAACCAGCGGTTACAACTGTAGTAATTAGCAGTTACAACAGTAATAAATCTACAATTACAACGAAGTATCTACGTCTACCGAAGTAATGAACTCATCGAATATCAGCTATAAATCACATAGAAACTGAGGAACCAGGATCTTTAATCAACAAGCATCAGTAAACATCCTAAGAATATGAAGAAATGTCCTTCATCTATATCAACATTTAGTGAACAACTTTCATCACATACATTCAAGAATCACATCGGGAAGTGAAACATTCATCGAATAAACAACGCACGACGAGAAGCCAAGTCGAAGGTCATCACGTCAGCTAAACTCTTCCTGCAAACGAGAGAGAGAGAGAGAGAGAGGACGTGACGTCATCGGATCAAAACAATCTTCGCGCATATATACTAAAGCTAGTATATCCTTTATTCATTCAGGTTTTTTCAGTGAAGTGTTTTATGTCATGAGTCGATCGTCCATTATTGCTGGGGTGAGTTATGTGTAATCTTAATCTTCCTTCATTAAAGGAATCTATACTCAACTACGAATTCTCATCTGCTGAATTTTTTTTCTCTTTGGGCTAATTCCGTTTTCTTTCAGAAGTTCTCGAGAAATATCTTTGTCACATTAACTGTCTTAATATCATCATTTTGGGGGACTTTGTTATAATCTGCAACAAATCTTTATTGTATAGTGCATATGCATTTACGCAGTGGACGTGTGTATTCATATAGATATTTTGATAGGATCGTAGTGATAGGAAAAAAGTCAAAGTTAACATGACGCAACCTGTGAATCCCAGTAACCCCACTCCCGGACCCAGTAACCCCACTCCCGGACCCAGTAACCCCACTCTCGGACCCAGTAACCCTAGTCCCGTTGTTACTCTAGTGAGTGCAAGGTCAGCTATTCTTCCTTTTCATGGTCGGGTTAATGGGTTCCTGCCTCAGAATGTCGAGTCATGGATCTCATCAGTAGATGCCCATTTAAACGCAAAATGCATCACAAACCCATTTGTACAATTACAAGAAGCTAAAAGTTTCATAGACTTTGCTAAAGGAGATGCAAGTGCGTATCTTAGAGGAGTCTCTTTCCAAGAGGCAGTTACATGGGACGATTTCAAAGTTAGGCTACGTGCAATATATGGCGGTGAGGAAGCTTTAGATGTAGTTTTGACATTAAGAAATACACTTAATCAAGCCTCTATGACTCAGCTTAATGTTATAGAATGGGCGGCACTCATTGCCGACCCGCTGAATGAATATCAGGATGATTTAAGTAATTCCACATGGCTTACAGAAGATAACATCGCCGTGAAAGATTTCTTACGGCTAATGTATTTAACTTGCATGACAATTATGTTGCCAGATGCTTTAGTGCGGTGTTTTGATAAAAAGCTAATGCCCGAAAGTACGGAACTAGATGTGTATAAACAAATAAAGAAACACATGTCTAAGTGTACTGACCTTGATCCCTTGCTTAGTCAAGTTTTTGCAAAAAAATGAAACTAAGCCACAACAAGTAAACGTAGTTAATAATAATCAAGCTGCAAGGATGACTTGTTACAATAGCAAACGTCAAGGTCACTTGATTGCAGACTGTAGGCTGTAGGGCGCGATTTTGTTCAATTCATATCAGTTCAACCCATTCATATAGTCGATGCTTCTCGTGTAATCAACAGCAGAATCCTAGAAACACGCAAACAGTTCCTTATGGAGATAAAAAGAAAAATCCCCAGTTTAATAAAAAGAAACAGGCGAACGGCAATGCAGTTCAAAATCAAAAACAAACAAATAGTGCTTCAAGTAACTCTGTTCCTGGGTCGTCTAGCCAGAATTCGCAAGGTCAGATGAATTTTCAGAATGTGCAAAGCAAAGCAAATACCACATAATTAACTCCATTGGGGAAGAGATTGATGTTGGGTCATTCGTATCATCTTTTGTATCAAATAATCCATTTAATAATTTATCATATCATTGTGAGGCAATAGATTTTCCTATGAAACACACGGCCAAATCCAATAAATCAGTACAGGTTCTCGTAGATTTGCAACAAAATCACGCAATAATAAGCCAAAATGAGTTACGGCCAACATTATATGCTGTAAATTTAGAACACCGATCCTTCACATTATTTTTTGACTCTGGTAGTCCACGTAATATCATTGATTTGAGGACTCACCACTTGTTATTTTCGAACTTCCCTATAGAGAAGTCCGGAGTAAGGCTCTCGGGTATAGGAAATAATGAATTGAATGTAATAGGAGTAACTCATGTTCAGTACAAGGTCGGTAAGCGCTCGTTAGCCGATACCTTTATCGTTGTACAAAACATTGATATGTATCCAGCTGTAATTATAGGATACCCGTCTATGGGCACTCAAAACATTACCTTAGCCCCTGCCAAACACGGCGTGTATACCAAAGGAAAATTCTATAAGTCTTCTAATACCTTAAAATCAGTTTTGGATAAAAAGGAGACGACAAATAAAACAGTGACGTATGTTGAAGAATCAATCACGTCTCATGAATCAAGAAATAATATATGCGACCCAACAGAATTCTCATTCACCCGTCATATCAGCTTGCACGCAATGTATCGAGCCGGACGTAACTTCGAATATATTAGTGCGAGTAAAGAAAACTTTGCCGGGATCTGAAATATTAATCCTTTCCGACACTCTGAAAACTAACGGATTGTCCGTCACACAAGCTATTTATATAGTCGGCTCACAACAACAATGTAATATTGAAGTCTGTAATCATTTGAATACCACTTTAGTAATTCACAAAATCAACATATCTTGGATGTGGAAATTTATAAACATTGCATTCTTACCGTCGCTGAGATAAATCACGCTCAATCAGTTGCGAATGAATCCCTTTTACAATCTATAAAAATAAAATTAATAAAGACATTCAAGAAGAGGAAATTCAGCAGAAATTTTTTGATCTTTTAACTAAATATCATGATGTTTTCTCCACTACGGATGGATCCTTAGGTAAAACGGATGTCATAGAACACCAAATAAGGTTAAAAGACAAGTAGAAAATTATCTATGTACCCTCGTACAGACTCCCTATGAAATTCCAGAATGAGATAAATGATGAATTGGAGTAGATAAAATGGTAGAAGAAGGAGTCATTAGGAAATCAAACAGCCCTTATAATTTTCCATTAATAGTTGTACCGAAAAAAGATCGAACATGGCGTATCTGCGTAGACTTCCGTCGCTTAAATGAGGAAACGATCCCTGATCGATTCCCAGTGCCATGTACTGACGATATTTTATCTTTGCTAGGTCAGAACAAATATTTTACCCCTTTGGACTTACTTAAAGGCTTTCACCAGATATCATTAGAAGAAGATAGTATCCCATACACTGCCTTCAGCACAGCCAGGGGACATTATGAATTTTGCGTATGCCTTTTGGTTTACGTTTTGCTCCCATAATATTTACTAGAATGATCAACATAGTGTTTGGAGACTTGTTAGGGGATATATTGCATGCCTATATGGACGACCTTGTAATCTTTTCCAATACCTTAGAAGAACATCTACGTAAACTGGAGCTAGTGCTACAGAGACTAAGACAGCATAATTTTAGGGTAAAGATTAATAAGTGTGAATTCGTCAAAACAGAATTAGTCTATTTAGGTTTTACGGTGTCTAGTCAAGGTCTTAAAGTAGTTCACGATAAGGTGTCGGCTATCCGTAACTTTCCGATACCTACTAATGTCAAGGGAATACAGCAATTTCTGGGGTGTAGTGGATATTACAGGCGTTTTATACGCAATTATTCAAGAATAGTCACTCCCCTAACAGATCTTACAAAGAAGGGCGTAGATTTCATATGGTCTGAGCAGCATCAACAGGCGTTTGATACCTTGAAAGATGAACTGTGTAGTTCTCCTATCTTAAAATTTCCTGACTTCGGTAAGGAATTCTTCATTGCAACAGACGCCTCAGACCTAGGTGTAGGTGGGGTATTTCTTCAGCAATATGACAAACAGTTTTTCCGATAGCTTTTTATTCACGTAAACTGAGACCTTCCGAAAGTAAATATGCAGTAATAGACAAAGAAGGGCTAGCTATTGTTAATTCACTAGTGCATTTTAAGTTCATAATATACGGTTATCCCGTCAAGGTTCTTACTGATCAAAAGCCCCTAACCGACTTCTTTAAAGGCTTTAGTCACAGCCCCAAACGAACTCGGTGGCATTTGATCATCCAAGACTTTGGCGCGAGGATCGGGTATTTACCTGGGAAAGTAAATATCATTGCTGACGCATTATCACACAAGCTCGCGTCATCTTGTACGGAGCCATTAGCTGAATTAATAGATATATCAGCATCCATGCCTATTGTTAAAACTGTATCTGAACAGGAAGATCTGGGATGGAGCGCTGAACTAATACAGACTGAACAAAGAAAAGATCAGCAATTAGAAAAAAACATAAATGCTTTGAACGGAAATCCTAAGGAAAAGGAATATATAAAGTATACGCAGCAGAATTATATAATCAAAGATGATATTCTATGTAGATCCGTGACAAGGAAAACCCGCAATACACCACAAGTGACTAATGACCAGGTAGTGGTACCAATCTCACTTATATCCACTGTCCTAAATTGGTTGCATGCAAATCCATTGCATGGCCACCCGGGGTTCTCCATAATGTCACAGAAAGCCAAATCATTATTTTATCGGCATACAATGCTTACAGATATAAAAAAAACACATAGCTAATTGTCGCACTTGTCAGGAAAACAAAGGGCACACGAAGACACCTGTCAGCCTAGGGGCTTATCCCGTGCCCAATCAACCCTTTGAAAGAGTACACTTGGATTTATTAACAGGGTTTTATGAGTCAGACAGAGGAAATAAGCACCTCTTAGTAATTATAGATGCTTTGACTCGATATACAGAACTGATAGCGCTTAAAACTAATACCGCGATCGAATGCGCTAGGAAGTTTTACAAGTGCTACATTTGTAAACATGGAATTCCACACATGATAATCTCTGACTCGGGTGGAGAATTCAATAATCATTTCCTTAACTCGTTGTGTGAATTCCTTGGCATAAAGAAAATCAATACCATGATCTATCACCCAGAGTTGAATAGGCTAGTGAAAAGAGCGAATAGGAAGGTTTTAAACATGTTAAGAGTTACACTAGGGGGATCAGACCCCAACTGGGATATTGCCATACCTGAGGTACTAAGTACTCTGAATCACTCATATCATGTATCTATTAAAATTTCGCCGCACGAGGCACTGTATGGTACCCCATTTAGAACGCCTTTCCATGTATTAACGCCTACCACTAATTTATCAAATCCTCTAAAGGATGTTATGAATGCAAACATAAGTCGTTATAATATCCTTCGAAAGAATCTAGAAGAATCACAAATCATAATGAAAAGGAATCATGACAAAATAGCGAAACCAACTAAAACATATACCGTGGGTGATAAGGTATACATTATACATACAAGTATATGTACGCAAAGGACTCGATTACAAACTGACACCTAAGTTTGAAGGTCCGTTTAACATTTTAGAAATATTAACGGCCAATAGATTTAGAGTTCAAAACGTATCCCAACCCACTGATGAGAGAATTGTACCATTGGCTCACATAAGAAATTAAAATAAGGGAGAAGGAAGTGAGGGAAATTTTTGTATCTATGAAACTTGTATAATATTTGTATGTAAAGATTTTTTTTTCTTAAAACAGGAGTAATTACATATATTTTTCTCATTGCAGGTTTCCAAAATGAAGTTTTTATTGTTAGGAGTGATATTGTTCGTTCAGACATTTTTTTTGTGTGGGAAGGGCCCTAAAACTAAAATTATAGATTTTAAATATGGCAGTATTGTAGAGAGAACAGAAGACGTTTTCATTACCGCAAGCAATATAGTTATAGAAGTAGATATGCAAGCGATTTTCCTCCCAGAGGATGACGTCACTAACGTAAAGAGCGACCTGTCGAGGTTCGCTGCTTCATTAAATGAAATGCATCAACGTCATTTTCCTTTTAATGCAGAGAGTTCGCTTGCACCAACATTAAGCGTTGCAGAAATGTTATCATACAACTTGCAAAATAAAACTGACGAGGCAGAAGCTCTGGCTCGCGACCTACTGATGTGGACTGTTCGACACAATAACCTTGAAAGACGTAGCCTGTTTATTTCTGCTACACTAAACATCTTTGGATCTGTTGCAAGTTAAGGCTTAAGAATTTCAAATCGTCTTAAAATCAGTAATCAAAATAAGAAAATTGAGTTTTCAGAACATGAAAACGAACTAGTTTTATCAGAACTGAGGAATCAATTAACATCAATTAATCAAGTAATGAGTTTGGTGAACGAACATTCTAGTAATATCAGTCCGATTATGGAAGTACAAAAGTTGCTGGCAACGTTAACGTATTATAATTCAAAAATAGATCATATCCGTACTAAAATTTCACATTTTATTGACAAATCAAAAGACTATGTGGAAGCTATTACGTTAGCAACTAAGGGTGTTTTATCACCATATCTTTTGCCTATTAAAGACCTAACGTTAATTTTAGAGAACGGACGGAAGAAAATGGGTTATGTTCCTTTGTTAGATGCCCATAAGATAGAATTTTATTATAGCTTAATATCAGTAAGCGTTGAAAATTACAGGATCATGATTACAATTCCCTTTGATTCTTCTGATGCCTGGCAAGCATACAAAATATCACCATTCCCAACTTTCATGATGAATAACTCAAGTCCAGTAATATCCAGTTTAACAGGACACGTATCGATTTCCCCTAATAAGGAAACATATACGGTCATTAGAGACTTAGATAAATTAACTCACTCCTCAGAAGCCACGAATAATAAAGTATGTACAGCTGACTCCTTTGAATTCCATCATATATCAATGGATTCACGCGAGTTAGGTATAGTGCTAAACGGTTCTCTCTTCCATACACACGAAGATTGTCTGAAAAAACTTTATCCTTTTGACGATAATAAGTTCAATTACAGATTGAAAAACGGCTCGTGGATGCGATACGACAAGGCCGGCTTCAATGTATCATGCCCGGACGGATCTACGACCCACTCCCAGGTCTTCGTTGCAGCTGACGGTTGCATCGGGATGTCCACGAACTACACGGTCCAAGGAATTAACACTATCGTCGGGGAACGGGCCTACTTCACGAATTTCACGTGGACCACTACAATCCCATCCTTACCACTCCCATACAACGCACAGGTGGCTAATCCGTTGACGAAACTAGCCGAGATGGAACCCCCATCATCAACTTATGTAGGGGGGGATCTTCGTTTCTACGTGTCGCTGGCATCAATCAGTGTTACGGTGGTGATTCTTATCGTCGTTAACATCCTTGCTTGGCGTCGATTGAGGCAAAAACAGGTGGAGCTCCAGACAACACTCCTATTGTGTTGAAAGCATTTACATTTATAGTTTGAAATTGGCCATTTCACTTGACTCGGGGGGTAAAATTGTCTGGAATTGAGAAGCGAGTGAAAAGTGGTTAGCACGCTGGTAATATGTAGTTGAAGAGACTCCAGGACATTGCATTTGTATTATATATATAAAAAGTTAAAAAGTATCTTATGGGCACCTAATAAAATATTGTAGCCCTATATATTGAAATAGTATCTTTTGGCCACCTAATAAAATATCTAAGCCCTATATATATATATATATATATATATATATATATATATATATATATATGAAACCGTACCAGGAATCTATATCTTGTGCACAATTATATCAATTTTGATGTAGTTATATCTTTACCAAGGTAACAAATATTCTTAATCAGTTACTAATGAACAATAATATCAATTATAATATATCTGTATCTTTAACAAAGGTAACAACTATTCTTTAACAAGTTACCAATTTGTATATATATGTTCAATTTTTTTTTTGTGGTACCTCATAATCATTTGCTAGCATTATGCCATATGTAGCATACATGGATCTGTATTTTAAGACTATGTCCGTTAGGTATGTATTTTTTTTTACATATACTTTTTTGCATTTCTTCCTTAATCACTTGTTCATGGCTATGACTAAATATATATCCAGTCACACTCCTAGGAAACATATTTTAACGTAACTTTTAATGTTCAATGCTTGAATGGTAGCTGTCCGAGCTAATGTAATGTATAAATTGTTAAACCCATGACCCAAGGGGTCATTGGTGAATCAGGAGTGTGACAACAGCCATAACAGGATGTGAAACTAGACCATGCTAAAGTAATGCTTGGAAAGCATTGCATGAGTAAACATTTATGCATGTCTTTAACCCTGGATAGGTACGGTGGGTCGTTTGCGACCCCGAGCGTCAAAAAAAAACAGGTTTTTCTCACGTGACTCACCCCCGTGACTGAATTTGTGGGTGATCGACCTGCAGGAGGTGTCTCCCCTACACGCTCTAGTAGTGTCCAGATGTGCATTGCTGTAGCTGTACTCCTTCCCCGATTTCTGAGACGCGTCGGGGTCGTTCGCGTCCGAGTTTACCCTTCTAGGGTAGTTTGCATAATTATCAAAGTTATTACGTATTATGAAATTGTCGTAGAATGGTGCAACTTGTATAGGTTATCAGTTGTGGAAAGTCTTGGTGGATTGTTTGGCTACCATGTGCATGTTTTTTTTTTTAGTTAAAATGTCGTTCATCACCACGAGGACCATTTTACCGCGAGTGCCCCTTTTTCATTTTTTTTCATTTTTTTGCCAAGTCATTTTTCCGTAAGATATTGCCAAATAGTGTCGTAAAACTTTTGCTTGTTTAGTGTTGGAAAGTGTGTCTAGATGATCTGGCTACCCATGCATGACTTTGTTTTTGTCAGAATCGACGTAGTTATTGGTATATTGGGTATTTAACTGCGGTTACCAATTTCTGTTTTTTTTTCAATATTTGTAAAAATTACTACGTAGTAAGGAATTGCCGTATATTATTCATTTTTTTTTTATGTTTATGTGTTAGAAAGTGTGCCTTGATGGTTGGGCTAACACGTGCATGTCTTTTTTTTTATCTGAGATGTCGTATATTAGAATGTCGGTCATTTTACCGCGAGTGTCCCTTTTTCATTTTTTTTCATTTTTTTGCCAAGTCATTTTTCCGTAAAATATTGCGAAATAGTGTCGTAAAACTTTTGCTTTTTTAGTGTTGGAAAGTGTGTCTAGATGATCTGGCTACCCATGCGTGATTTTGTTTTTGTCAGATACGACGTAGTTATTGGTATATTGGGTATTTAACTGCGGTTGCCAATTTCTGTTTTTTTTCAATATTTGTAAAAATTTACTACGTAGTAAGGAATTGCCGTATATTATTGATTTTTTTTTCATGTTTATGTGTTAGAAAGTGTGCCTTGATGGTTGGGCTAACACGTGCATGTCTTTTTTTTTATCTGAGATGCCGTATATTAGAATGTTGGGCATTTTTCCGCGAGTGCCCCTTATTATTTGTTTTGCATTTTTTTGCTTAGTCATGTTACCGTAAGGAATTGGCAAGTAGTGTCGCAAAACTTATATTTTTATAGTGTTGGAAAGTGTTTCTAGATGATCTGGCTACCCATGCCTATTTTTTTTTTAGCCAGATATGGCGTATATATAAGTATGTGTTCGATTTTCCTGTGATTGCCATTTTTTCGTTTTTTCCCATTTCTTTCAAAATTACTACGTACTAAGGAACTATCACAGAGTAATATTTCATTTATATGTTTATTTGTCGGAAAATATGCCTTGATGGTTTGCCTAGCACGTGGCTGAAATTTTTTTTTCTGAAATGCCGTATATTAGAATGGCCATTTTTCCACGAGTGCCCCTTTTTATTTGTTTTGCATTTTTTTGCTTAGTCATGTTACCGTAAGGAATTGGCAAGTAGTGTCGCAAAACTTATAATTTTATAGTGTTGGAAAGTGTTTCTAGATGATCTGGCTACCCATGCCTATCTTCTTTTTTTAGCCAGATATGGCGTATATATAGGTATGTGTTCGATTTTCCTGTGATTGCCATTTTTTCGTTTTTTCCCATTTCTTTCAAAATTACTACGTACTAAGGAACTATCACAGAGTAATTATTCATTTAGATGTTTATTTGTCGGAAAATGTGCCTTGATGGTTTGCCTAGCACGTGGCTGAATTTTTTTTTTCTGAAATGCCGTATATTAGAATGTTAGCCATTTTTCCTCGAGTGCCCCTTCTTATTTGTTTTGCATTTTTTTGCTTAGTCATGTTACCGTAAGGAATTGGCAAGTAGTGTCGCAAAACTTATATTTTTATAGTGTTGGAAAGTGTTTCTAGATGATCTGGCTACCCATGCCTATCTTTTTTTTAGCCAGATATGGCGTATATATAGGTATGTGTTCGATTTTCCGGTGATTGCCATTTTTTCGTTTTTTCCCAATTCTTTCAAAATTACTACGTACTAAGGAACTATCACAGAGTAATGATTCCTCTAGATGTTTATTTGTCGGAAAATTTTGTTTACTTTTTTTTTGATTGAATATCATCAAATTTTTTTAGCTAAAATATTGTTTTACATTTTTTTTTTTCGATTTTATTTCCCTTCAAAAAAATTTTTTTGGGTCAGAATTTTAATTTTATAGTCGTAAAATAATCGACAATTATCCAGCAACCCACCATACAATTTTTATGCATATCCAATAATAATTAGATTAGTAAATAACACCTTGAAATTGACATACCCTTCCTACATTTCAAGTGGCAGATTAGGGAGTCTGAGTCAGTGTGGTTGGCGGCCATTTTGTGGACATATCCGAAGCGTAAGCTGCCCTATCTATATATATTCTTGTTCCCTATAGAATTTGTGATATTTTGGTATATTTTTACCTGCATAAATATCATATTATATATTAAATATATGTATTTTTTTACGGAATTTCTAAGTACTCAAAAAATTACCTTTAGATATGGCCCCTGATATAAATGTAATTTACAAAATAATGAAGATTTTTTTACATATTTCTATTTTAGGATAACATATGTTTATTCCCTAAAAAAATTAGCCACTTCCTATTTCATTTGGGTACCCAAAAAAATTCATGAAATTTGGACAAATTTTTTTGGCCAAAAAAAGTTACCCTTTTTTTCTCATTTCAGATCTTCACCTCCATGGGTCTGACTTCATCCAAAATACATCAAGATGTGTCCTAAACATTCAAGAATCAATTCCTAAAAGGATTTGTGTATATATGTATAAACTTTTTTTTTATGAATTTTTATGTCAGGTCTTTTTTTTTTTCTACTTAATTTTTTAAAATATTTATAATAAATAGTTTTTCTGCAGATGAGTAGTATTTATCTATACAGTTGTTTTAAGCATTCATTGAAGTTTTTTTTGGCAAAAGAAAAAAGGAGGTTACTGCAAAAACTGATTTTTCAAGAATTTTTTTTGGCGTCGGGGTCGTTCGCGTCCGAGTATACCCTTAAAGGGGTGTCCGAGGACCGTACCTATCCAGGGTTAAACATGTCACAATGCCTCCCGTGGGAACCAGTTAACCTATTGATCCCTACCGGAATCACCTGACTTCCGGCCATAAGGCTACGTGATCATTTCTCTTTGTATTTATATGAAACGCTGAGATAGCTAATGTTACGTTATTGACGCGAGCTTATTGTAAATCAGTTCTATTCATCTTTTCATACGGAATGGTCATCCGACCAAACCATCCATACTCCAGTGATGGAGCTATCAATAAATTGTTTAAAGTTAACCTAAAACTTTGACTTATTCTAAGAAGAACCTACAGGTCTAATATTTCTATATCACATTGAAGAAACATGAGGATGGAACCACAATGTGTACGTATATCATTCGCACACTAACATATGCGTAGCCGGCTTTGCACGAGCATTCAAAAGTTCCAATTTCCTTCAGTGTCTCACTTCTATCTTTTTCTTCCTGTCTTCTCTCTCTTTCTTTTCATCTTGCAATTTCTCTTGCTTCTATTTCCCTCACATGTTGTGTTTCTTCTCTCCTTTCTTCCCATCTTTTCTCTCTTCCTTTTCATCTTGCTTCCATTTCTCTCGCATTTCTTTTGATCTCTCTGGCTTCTTCTCTTTCTTTTTTTCTCATTCTCTCTCTCTTGCCATCATCTTCAACTTGATCAAATTCTCTTCCGATGCAATTCGTAGAATCTCAGCCTCTACATTCCTTTCTGCTTTCACGCCTTGAGTTTGTGGGTCAACTGGTCCTTGCTTCGCTACAAATTCTGCTTCAGCTTCCTCCAACAGTTCACGAGCTGCTACAATATCTTCTTCCGGATAATTTCCCTGAGTTTCTCAACGCTTCTAAGGCTACACACTTGATTTGGGATTTAATCATTCCACTCATTTCATAGCCACCACATGCCATTAAAATAGAGAGCCATTGAGCTTTAGTTACATAAACTTCTGACAATTAATGAACAATTGGGCTTTTCAAAAACTCTTGGATATCAAACTGTGCCATCTTGTGCTTTATAATACTTAATACCTCTCCATATATCCTAACAATGCACAAAATCCTATCAACACTATACTGTTCAAACCTTTAATGAAAACACGGCCCTGTTATCGCCAATATTTAAAACAGACTTGCTCGATCTTAAGGGTCTGGGCACCATGAATGTATTATATATTATGGGTGGCAAATTACATAACCTCCCATGTTCCAAATTCACCTGTTTATTTTAAAAAGATCTGTAACACTTCAGTAATACCCAAGCTCTGAGAAATTATATAACTCCTTGATGGCAAAATACAAAAACACTGTATATCCAAAGGTCTCTTACGTACACTCAAAACAAAACTGAGTATCTACTTTACTTGAACTATTCAAAACAACCTCTTACTTCGATTCTTAGTCAGGGATTACAAGAGAGCTCAGTAAGAAATACTGATGATCCATATATACACACTTTACAGAAATAAATTTATTATATAAAAAAATTTACATCAATATAGAAAATTATGAATCGCTCAAAATATCAAATCTGGACAAAACCTTAGACTAAGACAAGAAAAAAATACTTATGAAAATTATACAATTACTTGTTTCACTGAAAATTACTTTAAAGAAATATTTAATCTTGATGATTAATGACAATAGTTAACCTTTAACACTATAATGATTAAACTCTTAAAGAAATTTACATAAAAGTAACTGATATACTTACGTGTTTTTAGCTCACTCGAAGTAATCAAACAGTTAAACCAAAATAAATACACTTCGCTGTTTTCACCTACAGTATATCTCACAGGGCCAATTACAAAAAAAAAAAAATTATGCCACATCAGCACTTATATTATCACAACACCCCAGAAATATCATTCAAAGTTTCACCAACGTTTGAACACACTACACACTATATGTCAGATAAAAACTAATTCACTTTGGAGAGAGCACACACTCAAGGCACTTGAGGAGAGAGGATATTGACTCTTTCACAGGGAATGGCTGGATCTCTTCTGCTGCTATACATTCCTGGGGGCATTTATATATTGACTTAATTATTCTAGATCCTTCTTGGTCATGGGTCTAGAAGTATAGGGGCAGTGCTTACTGCCCCAAAGTTGCCAACTACTCAAGCAGCAGACGAATTCCATCGCACAAGGCGAGGTAACTCTCTCTCAACTAACTCCGCCCACCTACCTCTCGAAACATTAAAAAACAAAAATGATAAAACTAACTCAAGGGTTTTCGAGAACATTCCAACCACGTGAAAATATAGCAATACCTCATGAAAACATGAAAGAATTACATTAGCCCTAGTTTTCAAAACTTTTATGGTTCGTACAGCATACTTAGATTACATAAGACTTCATAACAAAAGACGTGAAATAAAAAGTGAATTCTTGAAAATAACGTAAATTTACATATACTGATTTGAATGGAATATATAATTAAATGAATGACGAACGTCTTACGTAATTTACATACAAATACTTAAACCTACAAGAAAGGAACTCACCTTACGAGCTCGCTATATACCTCTTATATACACAACTAAGATACATGAAAAAAAATTGATTATATAAGGACCAGCTTTGTAAGATAATATGTGTGTGTATATATATATATATATATATATATATATATATATATATATATATATATATATATGTATATATATATATATATATATATATATATATATATATACATATATGTATATATATACATATATATATGTATATATACATATATATAAATATATATATATATATAAATATATATATATATATATATATATATAAATATATATATACATATATATATAAATATATATATATATATATATATATATATATATACAGCATATATATATATATATATATATATATATATATATATATATATTTATACATATATATACAGTATATATATATATATATATATATACATATATATATATATATATATATATATATATATATATATTTCAAATAAGCCATATATATTAATACATTAAAGTCTGGATTCTCTTAAGAGTGGCGGAGTGGTATGGTCACTGGCATACAGATATCCTGGACGAGGGTTCAAATCCCCCCCGGTCCGATATCATAGTCTTTGGGCGGTTCCGCCTTGGGCTCTGATCCCGAGGTCGTTAAGAGAATCCAGACTTTCATGTATTAATATATATGGCTTATTTGAAATATGAAAGAAACACGTTTAAATGTGCAAAAAATTTATCATATATATATATATATATATATATATATATATATATATATATATATATATATATATATATATATATGATAAATTTTGCACATTTTTACGTGTTTTTCATATTCAAATAAGCCATATATATTTTGATATATTAATGTCTGGATTCTCTTAACGACCTCGGGATCAGAGCCCCAGGCGAAATCTCACAAAGACAAGAGCTTGGCTCCGGCCGGGAATCGAACCCTGGTCGGCAAGCTTATATAGACAGTGACTAACCCATTCGGCCACGAAGGAAGATGGGTTAGTCACTGTCTATATAAGCTTGCCGACCAGGGTTCGATTCCCGGCCGGAGCCAAGCTCTTGTCTTTGTGAGATTTCGCCTGGGGCTCTGATCCCGAGGTCGTTAAGAGAATCCAGACATTAATATATCAAAATATATATGGCTTATTTATATATATATATATATATATATATATATATATATATAATATATATACAGTATATATGTATATATATATATATATATATATATATATATATATATATATATATATATGTATATAACATTGTATTATATTATATGATATGACTCCAGAAGTCTGGGCATTAAAAAATATACTATACTATGAATTGTGACTGGGAACCAAACATATAATATTATATATACTACGGCTGGCGAGTTAATCAACCTCTCGCATTCTAACTACCTTGTTTGCTTTTACATTAAAACTGTTACACTTTAAAACATTAATACACGAGACAGCAATATATATAACACTGAATATCCAAAGGTCTCTTAAGCAAGCTCAAACAGTATTTTTAAAACGTTTTTAACTTACTGTGGTTCTTAACAGAAATCGATCGGAATCTGGTTTCAAATAATGATGATTGGAATAATACACTCTTTACAAAAATAAATATATTCCATTTAAAATACAACACTTTGATAGAATTTACATAACAATAATAAGTCTCTGGAAAAAAATTAAGTCTGAATAAAACTTAGATTAAGACAAAAATGCTACAATCTGAAATTATATAACTTGACTTGAACTATTATATCTGTGTAAACCTTAGCCTAAGAAAAGAAATAATGCAATGAAAATTATCCAAAAGCCTGAAATAATTCTGAATAATACAATGTTCACGTTTGATACTTAATGAATAATAGGTAACCAGATCACTTTACAAAAATCTATACTTTCTACAGGCCGTTTACAGAAAACGTTATACAATGCCAACACTCACCTTAATACAATGAATTCAAAATCACCTTTCAGTTTTGCGTATTTTTCCGATACACGATTTGCTTTGGGGCACAAAGTCACTCAGGAGAGGACACTAAAATGTACTGAACAATGCACTGGATTGCGAGCGTGAGAGAGGGAGAGGGGTAGGAGGCTATCTTCTAGCTGCAGTTCTATCTCAATCTCTATCTCTATCTAACTCGAGCCCAACCTTGGGTCACCTTTATATAACTATCTGCTTCCAGAACCTTCCAGGATCGAGTTTTGGTAGTGTGGGGGATGTACCTAAGGGCGTCGATTTCCAACTAGATAAAAATGACAAGAGGTGAATCAGGGGATTCCAGGCAACTCTCAGATCCATACCAACGCAACCGCGAGACGACTCGCCAAGCTAGCTCCGCCTACCTTTTGTCACCCTAATAAAAAAAAAAAAAAAAAAAAGATAACATCCTCTTGCCAGGCCTTTGCGAAGTTTCTAAAGCACATTACTGAACATTCTCTCCCTCAAACATGACGCCATACATCATAAAATATAAAAGAACATTACTGAAGCCCTTGTTCAAATAAAATAGACTACGTAAGACTTTGTACCAAACATACGTGAAATAAAAGGTAAATTCTTAAAATCAACATAAAATTACATATCTTAACTTGAATAAAATAATATAATGAAATTCACAACGAAAGTCTTACGTAAATTGCATAAAATATTTATATGTACACGAGGGGGGGCTCATTTTATGGGCTGGGGATTATCTCTTCTATGCATATATGAAAAAAATATACAAAATATAAATAAAATCATTAATAAACTACGGTATTTACTCTACACTAGACCAGCTTCGTAAGAATTATATATATATATATATATATATATATATATATATATATATATATATATATATATATATATATATATACATATCTTTTTGAGTGGGGATACCTTAACGTGGTGCAAGGGTTTGCTCAATATTTTAATATTGTTACTGTTCTTAGCATATCTAATTTCAATTGTTAATTACTTTTCTTGTAGTTTCCTTATTTCCCTTCCTTACTGGGCTATATTCCCTGTTGGAGCCCTAGGGCTTATAGCATCCTACTTTTCCAACTAGGGTTGTAGCTTAGCAAGTAATAATAATAATAATAATAATAATAATAATAATAATAATAATAATAATAATAATAATAAGCAAAGCTTTTCTAGTCAGTGCCACCAATACTAGGATGGCTTACTGTGAGTGATCAGACCAAAATCCCCCATCACCAATCAGCAGTGGCCAGCATGCTGATAATTCATAACTGGGTAAAACTTAAACATGAATAAAAAAAAACCATCTTGGTCCGTCTTCCTCAGCGGCAGTGCAACAACTGCCCGAGGTGGCAGGTAATCACATCTCACTATACGGGGTGCTATAAATCTCTCGACTAGAAAAGACCACGTTTGGAAACTAAACCTTACAACATACACTGTCTAGGGAATAAGGTCTAACTGTGTTACTAGAAGAGTTGAAATAAAAAAACTGGGATAAATAATTGAGTGAAATTAGAAGAACTTGCGAATCTTATATAGATTGAAAGAGTGCCATATATTTTACTTCAGAGGACGTGAAAGGAACAAAGAGTATGTAGTGGGTTTTCTTATTATTCAAAATATTGCAGGTAACCGAAGAATTTTGCAGTACTAGTGGTTTAATTGCTGGGATAATTTTCAAACTAAATAAGATCGATAGACTAAAGATAATTCAAATGTATGCACCAACAAAATCCCATACGAAGGAAGCAACAGAAAATTTTTCGTGAATATTTTGAGAATTTTACGGAAAACATAAGATCAATTTGCATTTATTTTGCGGGATTTTAATGCTAAAGAAGGAAAATCAGCGGTACATGGATTTGGAGTAAGCACAAATAATGAAAGAGGAGACATAGTTGTAGAATATGCTCAAAGAAACAATATCAAAATCATGAAGATCTTTTTCTTAATTACAAGAAATATTGAAAAAGTTGATTTAAAGTCGATCAACCATAGAACGGTGAGAAACAGAATTTGCTAATGAAAGAAAGAGAAGAACAAATTTTAAGAAAGAACATTAACACTCCTGTAATAAGAGAAAAATCTGATAAGTTTAATTTACAATACAATATAGATACTCCCAGCTATATGATGAAATAGAACCAATTAAAGAAGAAATAAGGAGTAATTTAAAAAAAAATGTTATCGGAATCAGCACAAGAGATAGGTGGAAAAGTCCCTAAAAATATCAAGGAAAACTATGAGAAAATACATAAAACCTAATACAGAATATATTGGAAATGAGGGTGAAATCCAAAAGAGATGAAGTAGAATTAGCAGAACTGTTCAAAATAATAAACAAACGAAAAACCCAAGACATTCGTATACATAATTAGACCAAAACTGAGGAAACTCTAAAGAAAGGAAGAAGCATCAAATTGATGAAAAGAAAACTTGGATAGGGCGACGACAGATGTTTGCTTTAAAGGACCAACATGGAAATATCATCAAGAAAAGAGATGGAATGATAAAAATTGCAAAGGATTTCTGTACAATAGTATTATAAGAAATAACTTTGCCAACAGAAATAATGAAACACCTGAGCTAGTACCCAACGTTACAGTAGGAGAAGTGGAAAAACATTTTAAAGCCACGAAGAGAGGCAAAGCAACAGAAGACTGCATAACAATTGATTTGATTGTAGAGGAAGGAGTTTTCATAGTAGTAAAACTTACTGAACTTTACACAAAATGTCTGCAAGAATGATACATGTCTACAGCTTGGAAAAGCCTTATCATTATGATAATTCACAAAAAGGAAGCCCCAAAATACCTGAATATTACTGCCTAATAAGTTCACCATCAGTAACATATAAAATATTTATAAAGATTATATTAGGCTGAACAAAGAGACTGCAAGACTTTAATCAACTAAGAGAGCAGGCAGGTTTTAGAAATGGCCATTCAATTGATCATATCCATGTAACTAACAGCTAATGGAAAAATCAAGAGTATGACAAAACACTATATATGGCATTTATAGCCTATAAGAAAGTTTGTGATTTTTTCAAAACTTCAGCAGTGATGAAAGCCCATTGGAGACATGGAATATATGACATTTATGTTAGAACACTTGAAGAAATCTATACAGGGAGTACAGCAATCCTAAAGCTACAGAATGTTCGTGAGAAAGAATATAATTGAGAAAGGAGTTAGACAAGGAGACCTCATTTCTCCTAAGTTAATCAAAGAGTACCTAAAATAAGATATATATATATATATATATATATATATATATATATATATATATATATATATATATGTATATATATATATGTATATATATATATATATATATATATATATATATATATATATGTATATATATATGTATATATATATGTATATGTATATATATATATATATATATATATATATATATATATATATATATATATATATATATATATATATATATATTGTCACAAATAAATGAACCAGTAAACAATTGGGGTCATGTCAATGACCTCTTCTGCTGCCTTCGCTTGAGTATTAGGCATAGTGTTAGCATCGACTGGCGCCTCTGAGGCCTCTGGTGTCTCATGCCTGATGATTAGGCCCTTTTTCTGTTTTCAACTTTGTCGTTGCAGGAAAGGGGGGCGGAGGCTACAGCCAGGAGACCGTTGGACATTGACTCCTATTTGAAGAGGGGGCCCATACCCAGGACCCCCCAGGCGAGATGGCACCAACCCCCAAGGCACCCATGGATCACGCCACCCTGGCCTACTACGCCTTTGATCAATTTGAAGAGAGCCACGAATAAGGGCTAATGTCTTTCCCGTTTGTGCCCGGGGCTAGAAAGCTAAGCAACTTGTACTTGTAGTTTTCATTGTAACGTTAACGTAACCTATAATTGGTCTCCCGGGGCTGTGGTCTCCATATATGCCCAAACCTAGATGTGTATCGAATATTTGTAAGAGCACTCATTCAATAGTCATTTAAAGTAATTGATTTGTAAAGACTGTTTTTCACTACCACTAATGACTAATTTAATGAAGCTATATTAAGTGTTCCATGACTGTACTTTCTGATTGACAAATACATTTATAATTGAAAGAACAGAATGGCATCTGTCTTATCCCCATCTGTTTGAATTATTTTTATGAAATTGTTTGCCCGTGATTTGGGGACAAATTAATGGTGGCGCGCTAGTGAGATTTCTTTCAACTAAGTGAACTGAAATTACGAAAATTACAACATGACTGTTCCGGAGCAAGATAATAATTTCATTTAATCAAAGGAGATCGTCGGAGGCATACATCATGTCGTAAGGCCGCAAGGAAAACCTATACATATTAAAACATCGGCAGGCGCGGAGAGACCAGCACCACAGGGAGTTTACCGAAACAGCCCTTCACTAGAAAATGGGTTCGAACCCTGGGCTGCAGGGAACGGATGATAGAGCGAATACAAAACATTTCTGAGTTCTGTGGAAGCAGCGACGTCGAAGCAGTGTTGGACTAATTGTGAAAAAATCATTGTGGCGAAACAGACAATTCGAGGAAATGCCCATAGGAAAGTGAGGAAAGATCTCCAATTCGTTGAACCCAGGTTATGGGCACATCTAAAAATACACCTGTAACGGAGGTTAGGCCTAAGTACCGCCAGTTTGCATGAACATTTATGTAACTATGTTGCCGTTCGGAAGGAAGCAGCCAGGAGGAGTTTTGTGAATCAGTCACCTACAGAGGACCTGCAGGGAGGAGACCTTAGTGCCCTTCCGTTGAGAAGAGCGGGCCAAAACAGACGGCGGTCAAGGGAGGAAACTGTATGGAAACACACCCGTCTTCGAGAGGATAACACGACAATGTTCCTGTTGGAAGAGAAGACGGTACGCCCTCATGTACGTCTAAAATTGTCATTGTGTTCAGTTTCCCGTCATGGGAGCAACAGCATCGAAACTCGCTGTCCGAAATGGCGACCCAGGACCGTACTATGGACCCTGTCAACGGAAGCAGTGGGAGTGTGTCTAATTACCCTAACCATTGAGGATTTCGTCGTCGAACCAGCAGCAGCCGGCGCATTGATTGAAATGGCATGCTCACAAAGGCCAAGGACAATCCCGAAAATTGGAAGAGGTGCCAGACAGCAACTGTAGGACGAGGGACCCAAGGCGACCTACAGCAATCAACCTACACATAAGTTAAGTAACGTGGTACAAAATCTGTAGTTTTATGATTGACTAATATGTTTTGAGATTTTGTAAAAGTGTGTAGAGTAACGAAGCTATCATTCTGTTTTCTTTACGTTATGATATAAAGTTAATGACAGAACACTAGTTTTTATTGAAGAAAGTAACTAGTCGAGTAAAAAGTTTCGTGTTAAAGCTTCGAGTAAAGATTAACTTTTCTTTTCACAAAAGAAGAAAATCAGATTGATTTTGTTGCTGTGTGGTTACATGATAAATTGTTCTTAATGCTGTATGAACTATAAGTTTTCATTACATAGTTTCTTTGATTTGTTTAAGTTTGTTCTTTGAGACCTTCGTGGTCAAAGATGTTAAATGTGATTTTTGGAAAAGAAGTAAAGTCACATGTTGAGATAATTCTGTGTTAACAATAATAAGTTGTTTAATTCGAGAAAAGAAATGTAAGTTTGTAAGTTCAGTGTTAAGACGTAATTCATGAAGTACTTTATGATGTCCCTTTTGAGTATGTACTTAGTAAAATTATGGAAAAAGAAATGTAAGTTAGGTACGTTGATAATTTGGGAAATTTGTATCACAATGTTTGTTCTTACGTCATACGCCGTATTGTTGATCAGTAGCCTTGTGAAGAATTTTCTTCACTCTTTATCTTTCAATCGTATTTTTAGCTCTCTTCTAATAATACTGTAGTAACCCCTTAAACGTCCTCTCCTACATCAAGTTTTCTTTACCAAAACATTGGCAGGACTATTCTAAATCTACTAAAATCTGTTGACAGAAGCGCACGCAATGCTCGTGACGTCACAGCGTAGATACGCAAACAAAGGGCCTTAGTAAACCCCCCGCATGTTAGTTCTTTCCTTAAACTACGTGGGTCGAGATTAAATTTCTAAACTGATTTAAAGGTATTATTGTACTGTACTACAGGGCAATGTAACCTAGGAGAAAAAAATTATATTTTCATAATAAAATAAATTTTTGAATATACTTACCCGCTGGTTATATAAAGAGCTGAAGTCCCCTGACGCCCTGGCAGAAATTCAAATTCTCGCGCTATCGAAGATACGGCAGGTGTACAACCGCACCCTAGCGGTAGCTCAGGTGGAACAACACACCATCTCCAGTTCTTCCATGTCTCATAGCAATACCATAGGTAGTCTCTAGAGGGGAGGAGGGTGGGTGTTAAATTTATATAACCAGCGGGTAAGTATATTCAAAAATCTATTTTATCATGAAGTATATTCAAAAATTTATTTCATCATGAAAATATCATTTTTAAATATAAAACTTACCCGCTGGTTATATAAAGAGCTGATTGACACCCATTGGTGGCGGGTCAGAGACAGCTACATAAAGAAAATTCACTTAAGGGTTACATACAACAAACTTAAGCGGTTCTCACCTGATAAGGAAGCTGACAGCAATGATACTCTGCCTCATTTCGTCCGCTATCCTTAAGAGATCCAGTGATCCACTCGGGCTCAAAATCTCTAGGAGCTGTCAAACGGTACGACCACCTATAACAAGACAGAACCTCAACCAATACCCTTGTTCCGGGTGCACTCAAGGAACAAATTGACCACCTAACCAAATCAAAGATTGCGGAAGACTGACGACCAATCTCCACAAACAACCATAACAAACGAGTTCCAAGAGATAGAAAAGGGGTATTAGGAAAAAGGGAACGTAGTGGTAGATCATTCACCTACTATCGCATTTGCCGCTACAAAAGGACCCAACGTAAAAAGTTCTCATAGCGAGTAAGAATATTTCTCAAATAATGGGATGCAAACACAGACTTACATCTCCAAAAGGTCGTATCCATCAGACTTTGCAGAGAACGGTTCTGTTTAAAGGTCACTGAAGTCGCTACCGCTCTGACTTCATGTGTCTTCACTTTGAGAAGCCTCTGATCCGACTCATCACACTGAGCATGAGCTTCTCGAATCAACAATCTAATGAAAAAAGACAAGGCATTCTTAGACATGGGCATCGAGGGTTTCTGAACTGCACACCACAGAGCGTCTGAGTTACCCCTTAGATTCTTAGTCCTGTCCACATAAAGTCGTAACGCTCTAACTGGACGGAGTACCCCTTCTAATTCACCGCCAGCCAAATCAGTAAGGTTAGAAATCTCGAAGGATTTGGGCCATGGCCGAGAAGGGTTTTCATTCTTGGCCAGAAACCCCAGTTGCAAAGAACAAATGGCTTTTCCATTCCGAAAACCAATGTTCCTGCTTAAAGCGTGTACCTCACTAACCCTTTTAGCAGTGGCCAGGGTAACCAGAAAAAGTGTTTTCAAGGTTAAATCCTTAAATGAAGCAGAGTGTAAAGGCTCAAATCTGTCACTCATGAGAAATTTAAGGACAGCATCCAAATTCCAGGCAAGGGGAGCTGTTTGAATCTTCTTGGTTGTATCAAAAGACCTAAGCAAATCTTGTAGATCCTTATTATTAGAAAGGTC
Organism: Palaemon carinicauda; assembly: GCF_036898095.1. Lineage (NCBI taxonomy): Eukaryota > Metazoa > Arthropoda > Malacostraca > Decapoda > Palaemonidae > Palaemon > Palaemon carinicauda. Next base: position 67,248,051 of record NC_090733.1, read on the forward strand.
TAGGTTCCTGTGTCTAAAAACTGTTGCCAACATACTCCTGTAACCTTTAATAGTAGATGACGAGAAGCTATGTTTAAATTTAAGGTCCAAGAAAAAAACTGCTATCTGGGTAAGAGAGGTACTGGAAGAGGAAATCGCGTTAGTCCTACACCACTCTCTGAATAACTCCCACTTGGACTGATACACCTTGATGGTTGAAGACCTCCTTGCCCTCGCAATTGCCTTGGCTGCCTTCTTCGAAAATCCTCCAGCTCTAGCGAGTTTTTCGATAGTCTGAAGGCAGTCAGACGTAGAGCTCGGAGGTTTAGATGATTTCGGGCCAAGTGAGGTTGTCTGAGAAGATCGGGTCTTATGGGAAGGCTTCTCGGGAAATCGACCATCCATTCCAGTACCTCTGGAAACCAGCTCCTTGACAGCCAGAACGGAGCTATCAGAGTCATTCTGGTCTCTTCGTGGGAAATGAACTTCTGAATCACTTTGTAAAGAATCTTAAACGGAGGGACAGCATAAACCTCCATTTGTGACCAGTTCATCAGAAAGGCGTCTATGTGCAAGGCTTCGGGATCCGGAACCAGAGAGCAGTAACACTCCAGCCTTTTTGTCTTTGCGGTGTCAAAGAGATCCACGAGAGGTCGACCCCATAACCGCCACAGACTCTTGCAGACGTCCGGGTGTAAAATCCAGTCTGTGGAGAGAACCTGACCTCCCCTGCTGAGTCTGTCTGCGCTCACACTGTTGACCCCCTGGATGAATCAAGTCAAAAGAGTCACCTTCCTTTCCTCTGCCCAAACGAGAAGTCTTGCAATCTTGTACAGAGGCCAAGAGTGGGTCCCGCCTTGTTTCACAATATAGGCCAGAGCTGTCGTGCTGTCCGCATTGACTTGGACCACTTTGGCCCTGATCTGCTTCTCGAAGCCTATGAGAGCCAGATGAATAGCCAAAAGCACCTTTTGATTGCTGTGGAGAGATGTTTGCTCCACAGTCCAAGTCCCCGAAAGCTCCTTCTTCTCTAGAGTGGCTCCCACCCAGAGTTGGAGGCGTCGGAACACAACACGAGGTCTGGACTCTTCTGAAGTAAAGACAAGCCTTCTTTCAGTCTGGGCTCGTTGTACCACCATTGAAGATGAGACTTGATGGAAACCGAGATGGGAATGCAATCCCTGTCGAGGTTGTCCCCTTTCTTCCAATGGCGATTGAGATGAAACTGAAGAGGACGCAAGTGCAACCTCCCCAGGGTCACGAACTTCTCTAATGATGAGAGAGTCCCCAGAAGGCTCATCCAATCTCTTACGGAGCAAAGTTCTCTCTTCAGGAAAGTTTGGACTTTTAGGAGGGCTGCCTGAATTCCCACCGACGACGGAAAAGCCCGAAAACTCCGACTGTGAATCTCCATCCCCAAATAAAGAATCTCCTGGGATGGAGTCAGTTGCGATTTTTTCGAGCTCACCAGGAAGCCCAGTTCTCTGGAGAGATCCAAAGTCATTTTGAGGTCCTTCAAACACCAATCGGCTGAGGAGGCTCTTATCAGCCAATCGTCTATATACAGAGAGGCTCTGATTCCCCTCGAATGCAGCATGCTTGCCACATTCAGCATGATCTTGGTAAACAATAGAGGAGCCGTGCAGAGTCCGAAACAAAGAGCCCTGAACTGGAAGACCTTGTTTCCGTCCATGAACCTCAGATAACGTCTGCAGCTGGGATGAATCGGAAGGTGGAAATAGGCGTCCTGAAGATCTATAGAGACCATCCAATCGTCCTTCCTCACAGCCGCCAGAACTGTTTTCTGAGTCTCCATAGTGAACATCGAATTTTGGACGTAACCATTTAGCACACTTACATCCAGAACCGGTCTCCACTCCCCGGAACTCTTGGGTACTAGGAAAAGGCGGTTGTAAAACCCCGGAGACGTAACATCCTGCACTTCCTCTATTGCTTGCTTCTCTAATAAAAGAGACGTCTGAAGACGCATGGCTTGCTTCTTCGGTCCCTCTCTGTATTTGGGCGAAAGATCCACCGGATCTGTGACTAAAGGAGGATTTGCCAGGAAGGGGATCTTGTAACCCTCCTTTAACACTTGGACGGACCAGGGGTCCGCTCCATTTCTCTACCAAGCCTCCCAGAAGTGAGTCAACCTGGCACCCACTGCTGTATGAAGGAAAGGGTAGTCAGACTTTACCTCGGCCGGACTTGCCCCCTCTGCCCCTAGGTTTCCTTCCTTCTGGTTTGAAAGAGCCCCTTCCAGAGGATTTCCCACGAAAGGACTGAGAAGGTCGAAAACCAGAATAGGATTCCTTAGGCTTACGAGAGGAAAACGACGACGGCAAAACTTTCCTTGTCGTATTAGTAACTAAGTCATGCGTGGCCTTCTGCGTGAGAGCAGTGGCCACTTCGCCTACCAACTCTTGCGGAAATAAAGTATTAGCCAAAGGTGCGAAAAGAAGGCCCGTTTTCTGGTAGGGAGACACTCCTGCAGAGAGAAAAGAGCACATCGTGGCCCTTTTCTTGAGGATACCAGCCGTGAACAAGGCAGCTAGCTTGTTGGAGCCATCCCTCACACCTTTGTCCAAGCAGGACATCAAATGAACCAGTCCACTAGTGTCCGTATCCGTCATATCTGAGACCCTCTTACTCAAAGCCCCCAGAGCCCAGTCTAAGAAATTAAACACCTCGAAGGCCCTGAACAGACCTTTAAGCAAATGATCGAACTCTGGAATGGACCACCAAATCTTCGTTTTCCTTAAGGCAAGATGACGAGAAGCATCTACTAAACTTGAAAAATCCCCTTGGGCAGACGAAGGAAAACTCAAGCCCAACACTTCACCAGTCTCGTACCACACACTAGATTTAGAAGCCAACCTAGCGGGTGGAAAGGCAAAGGCCGTCTTGCCAAAAGATTTCTTAGAGTCCAACCAGGAACCCATTAATTTCAAGGCCCGTTTAGAGGATCGAGAAAGAACCATCTTGGTATAAACTGGAACTTTGGTAGCTTTAACTAAGATGAACTCAGAAGGCGGAGAACGAGGGGCCACAGGAGTAAACTGATCCAGGAAAATTCCAGTAAGAATCAACATGAACTTGCAAAGATCAACAGCATGTTGATAATGCTTCTCCTCCTCATTTTCAGAGACTTCCTCAATAGGATCGTCCACATCCGACTTTTCCTCAAGTTCGTCTTCTGGCAGTGCAGCAACTGCTGCAGCCTGACCCGAAGGAACAAAGTCTGGATGGGATTGCCTGTCAAAGCCAATATCTGCATCCAACTGACGGGGAGAAGTCGAAGTAGATTGACGTGAAACATGGACGGATAGACGATCTTCGTCAACTAACAACTGCCTAGACCGCTTAGGATCCGACTGCTGTTGAACAGATTGACGCTTGGACTCAGAAGGTAACTGCGGAAGATCGCTGAGTGGACGCGTGGAGTCCGAAGACTGTTGACGCGAACGATCAAAGCTGTCAAGATGTCGACGCTGAGAATCGATGTTTTGACGCGACGCATCCACAAGTTGTTGACGCGGGCGATCCACTACTTCAAAACGTTGACGCATCTCGTCCACTTGTCGACGCCGATGTTCTTCCACACGACTAGAAGGCGAAAACCGGTCAACCAAATCTCTCTGGCGTTGAACACTATGAATGGGAGACCGCCTAAGCGATAACTCGTCAGCACCAGAGACCATCGAACGCCTGTGCAATAACTGGTCTGACACCTGACGCCCAGACATACAGCCAACACCTGGTTGACAAGAATCCATCACAACGAGAGTTGTTCCTTCATAGTCACAAGCATAGACCATTTACGATCTACAGAACTCCGTAAAGGAATATTCGATCCAACGTCACCACGTATTTCAGGAGAAGAAAGCCAATCTGAAGGAAGAGGGGGAGCATGAATCGTAACAAGGTCTGAATCGGAAGGAATCTTATCCACACGAACACGGTGATCTGGACGTTTAGCCGGAGTGCAAGCGATGGGAGAACGGAAACGTTCCGGTGAGTCCCACGAACTACATCCTGGACGCACAGGCGATTCCTGACGCTGTGAAACATCATGCGTCCGTTTAAGCGGTCTTGACGCGCGACGCCAGATCTCACTCCCCGACCCTTCATCGGAAGATGGGGATAACGCATGAACCTCACCTTTCCTACGATGAGGGTGAACGGCCTGAGCTACGGCATCAGGAACGTTCGAGGGGACGTCTGTACGATTGATGACGCTTCTCGTTCCCTTAAGCCGTTCGACATTACTTCAGCCATGGGTTCGAGAGCACAAAAGAGGTCTTAGGCTAGGTGAACGACAAGATCGTGCAGACGCACCCTCCACAACACTAAACACATTAGAAACACTTGTCACAATACCGAGAGAGTCACGACTTTTCAATACACAAACATCAGACACCGAAACACTTTCTACAGTTCCGACAGAATCACGGTTTTTCAGTACCTTTAACTCGGAAAAAATCGTATTTCTATCTGCCGCTAAGGACTCAACTTTCTCACCAAGAGTCAAAATAGCGGTAAACATGTCTTTCATAGTAGGTTTCTGATCTACCACCACGGGGGAAGGAATAGGATTAGGAACATTAACATTAGGTAAGGCTCTATCCACAGATCGTGAAGAACTACGCCTAACTCTATCCCTCTCTAGTCTCCTAACATAACGATCGTATGTTACAAAATCATCATCAGTTAAAGAAAGACACTCATTACATCTATCATCAAATGAACAAAATTTACCCCTACATTTCACACAAATATTATGAGGATCAATAGATCCTTTAGGAAGTCGAGTACGACACCCTTCACTAACACACCTACGCAAAGCAGGGGAGGAGTCGGCCATTTTGAATGGTTACGTTTAAGACCGACGAGCAAAAAATAAGGGAAATATTAATAAAGATAATCTCAAACAAAAAGATTTCAAGATTAGAAACAAGAGAAAACAATTAACGATAGCTTAAACTCAGAAAAGAACGTTGTACATCACCAAACAACTTTCCAAGAGAGTAAAACCACGAGAGCAAACTTCTATATGTCAGCCAGCTATGGCGGCAGCAGAAGAACTGGAGATGGTGTGTTGTTCCACCTGAGCTACCTCTAGGGTGCGGTTGTACACCTGCCGTATCTTCGATAGAGCGAGAATTTGAATTTCTACCAGGGCGTCAGGGGACTTCAGCTCTTTATATAACCAGAGGGTAAGTTTTATATTTAAAAACACTTTTTCTTATAGAAAAAATTACGCTCTCTTTGAAAATGACACTCGTTCCCGTCGCAAATGAACAGTTTCAAAAATATATAAATATATATCTATATCCTACGATAATGGTTGACCCCCAGTGGGAACTCGGGGTTTTGGGTGGGGAAAACATACTGGGGAAACGATATATAAACGTAAAACAAGCCTTTTCTTCTCTATACATTACCTTCTAGGATGTATAATAAATGGAGGAAAATACAAAACAGTCTAACTGGGTAAACTTTGGAGGCGCCGTTGCGAAGGCTATGTCTCATGGAAAAATACAGTAACCAGTGCTGCCAACGTGTGATGTAGATCAAATGTTAGCGTATCATGCTATCATTAGCAGTGTTTTTCATTTAATTTTTCTCATTCTACTTGCCCGTTGTAGTCGCTCTTGTACGTGCGTTTGTACATAGCAGGTTTCGACCTTCTGCGCAAAAACTCTGCCTCCCTGTGCAGAGACTTTTCCTCCACCAATAGGATTTCTTCTTCTCTAATCGTGAAATGTAAGTATTAATCTCTCTACCAGCTCTGTTAAAGTCTATTACTTGATTAGTTATGTAATACCCTCGTATACATATTACGTTTGACCCCAGTATTACTCGTTTTATTATCCGATACCTTATAAAAACACATCATTTTATATACCCATCAAATATTATTTATCATACATTCCATTTTATCTTCATATATTACTTTAATACATTTTGTTATTACCTTGTCACTCCCAGATTTCACATAAATACTTGCTCTGAACAAGTTTCCCATTCTGTTCATTCATGTTTACTCTCTAGACTCTGTTGCTTTTCCGTTAACCAATCACGAACCCATACGTATGTAAAGTTTGCACAGGGGGGTTAATATTTCCCTACCCCCACCTTCCAACAAGCGCTTTTCCGTGGAAACCTTTGCTTAAGTCAGGTCTTTGTTAGTTCAAGTGATGTCTTTTGCGTATTTTACGATCTAAGTATTAGAAAATTGTAACGGCTTCAGTAATCTATACTTGAAAGTATTTTGGTGTATTCGAATGTTGATAATTTTCTTAAATCACGTAATGTAATATACCAACTTTTACAGTGTTCCAAGTGTAGTACTAATCCAAGTCAAAACAGTTAAGACACTACAGACTCAGTCACAAGACCCCCGTGACCCCTAAGTTACGACGTCACGGTCATAAAAGTAAGTCATTAATTTCTTTAACTTTAATGTGTTAGTTTTATTATATTTTGTTAGAAAGCGAAGCTCAGCATTACCGATTGCCAATGCATATGAGGGTGATGTTTTATTTTCCTGTGATCGTAAGAGAGGAACAAGAACCATCATATTTAACTTTGGTAATGTTAGCGTAACATTACTAATGTTAGCGCGCGCAGCTCAACATTACCGCTTGCCAGTACATACGAGCTTGATGTTATATTTTCATGCGAGCGAAGCGAGCTAATGGCGAAACAAAAACCATTATATATAATGTTATCGTAACAGTAGTAACGTTACCGTAACGTGAGTGAAGTGATATAACAAAGGGCATTATATTGGGTTTGTGACCCGGGAACTTTTAGGTTAGGTTAGGTGGGTTTGTTAGGTTAGGTGGCTTTGTTAGGTTCTGTACCCTTTTTGTACTTTTTATATATATTGTGAAAAGGGAATATGGAAAAATTCTTTAAAATACACACGATAATAATACCGTATCATTGCTAACGTTAGTAATTACACCGTAACGTTGGTAACGCTGTGTATCACCGTAATGTTGGTAACGCTGTGTACCGTTGGTAACATTGCTAATGTTACCGTTCGCAGTACATACGTGCGTGAAGTGACACCGAATTTGAACAAGTCATTATATTTAAGTAATTTAACAAAATATGTATAATAAAAGACATTATATTCAATCATTTTAACAGAAAATATATGTTTTCCTGTAGAAAATAACGTGATTTAACAGATTTTCACCTTCATTTCATCCGTAATAACAGCAACCAAATCGGGATACTTAAAGTTAGTCGGATTGGTTGTTCTGTTGGTTTGCGGTTGATATGAAGGTCAAATTCGGTCAAATCGAGTTATTTACTACAGGAAAACATATATTTTCTGTTCGAAATCAGAACCTGTAATACAGTGAAACTTTACCCAAACATCTTATCAAAATGGTTTCATTGTAGTGTATTACAGGGCGATGTAACCTAGGAAAACAACTACTTTTTCTTATAGAAAATATTACGCTCTCTTCGAAAATGACACTCGTTCCCGTTGCAAATGAATAGTTTCAGAAATATATATACATCTATATCCTCCGATAATGGGGGACCCCCAGTGGGAACTCGGGGTTTTGGGTGGGGAAAACATACTGGGGAATCGATATATAAACGTAAAACAAGCCTTTTCTTCTATATTCATTACCTTGTTGAAATAATAATAACCGGAGGAAAATACAAAACAGTATATCTGGATAATCTTTGGAGGCACCGTTACAAAGATTGTGTCATGAAAAAATACAGTAACCAGTGTTGCCAACGTCCGATGTAGATCAAATGTTATTTTGTGACCTGTCATACTACTAGGCTAGGTTAGGTGGGTTTGTTAGGTTCTGTGCCCTTTTTGTACTTTTTATATATTGGGTAAAACTTATACGGAGAAATTATTTAAAATACGTAAGGAAATATCTATCATTTCTATCGTTAGTAATGTCAGAGTGCGGTTGGTAACTCTGTGTACCATACGTCAACGTTGGTAACACTGTATTATTGGTAACGTTGCTAATGTTAAAGTTTGCATTACATTCGTAAGAGAAGTGACACCGTGCAACTTAAAGTTATCCGAATTGGTTGATGTTTGTTTCCGATTGAAATGAACATCAAATTCGGTTAAATCACGTTATTTACTATAGGAAAACATATATTTTCTGTTCGAAATCTCACCCTGTAATACAATATAAAATTACCATAAAAATACCCAATAATAAGGTTTATAAGCAATTTTAGGTTAGATTATAGAAGGTTACTGTGGCCACTGTGCCTAGGTTAGGTAGGGTTTAGGAGGACATAGGCTACCCTATATCTATATTGAATAATTATGGTCTAAATTATTTTTCAAAGGAAATATAACTATTCATTTGATATGAAAAGTGTCTGTTAGCCTTCAGAAATAATTGTATTGCCTAATCAAAAATCAAAATGGAATTTTCCATGGGAGAGAGAGTCCCAGGTGTTCTACATGTCGGCTACTTTGTGACACACTCCTGGCATTGATAATAAATATCCATATACAAAAAACCGTTACTTTTCGTAGTTAATACGGTTTTCTGGAAAACAATGTCATAATGCTACTAACATGTTCATATTAACCTTTTTCTTTTAAAGAAAAGAATATATCAAACTCAGGGAATAAATAGGGTGTCTTTATAAAACGATGCAGCACGAACAAAAGTGTTTATGCAAACTTTGACGGGGCATTGACGAACCATTGCATCCATTCTGATCTCTTTTTTCCTCTCAATCTTTATAATAAATTCCTTCTCTTATAATAATCTTCTAGATTATAACTAAGTCTTACCTTTAAAAAGGGATACTGTACGTTCAATGTCTTCTCGAATGACACATGACACATATCTTCAAAATAAGGGAATCACATTTCTGGTTACCGACTAAACTCCAGCAGCAGCTTGCTTCGGCCAGTCAATAGTGATATTAGTGAGAAAGATCCTAGATTAGGATTCCGATATAGTAAGATATAGTAAGAGCAAAACATAACAAAGGAATGACAAATTGACAATACTGTTACATGCATTCGTTGGTGAAATAAATTCTTTAAATGATTTTTATAATCAATATTACTAAGAACAGGGATAATTTTTAAAATGTTAGAGTCGAATGATGAATCAATTTCTGAAAAAAAAACTAAAAGGATAACATTTTCCCATTTCCCATTGGTTTTAATATTCCATACAAAATGAAAGTACATGCTTGCTTGAAACCAAAACTGTTTTTGTAATAAATTTGTCTTACATATTATTTTTGTAACAGATGGGAAAAGGTTACAGGAGTCTTAGATAACGGAAATTTTGCAAGCCAATAAATTGCTCGTATAGCCTATATAGGCTAATTTTGCTTAAATAAACCCAGAATTAAAAGTTTTTTGAGAGAGGGAAAAGTGTAGAACACACTACGGTAATAGTAACTGTTTATATATATAAATGTATATATATATATATATATATATATATATATATATATATATATATATATATATATATATATATATATATATATATATATAGGCAACAAGAGATTGCGGTAGGCTACTTACATTCAGTCATTGCTAATATAACAGATTTTTATCAAAAGAAATTTCAAAAAGTTCACCAGTCTTCAACTTTCTTTGCTAACACCACATTTCTGCGATTTTACATCTTAGAATCTTACTTTCAATGAAAAAGATACCCGAGACTGATACAGGAGAGACATCAACACTTTCACGAGAACTGGAAGGCATAGATAAAATAATATTAACCAAATTCAGGGCGGAAACCCAATAGAAACGACACAACACAAACACCTGCTTTCATACCACCAAAAGACTGACAAGATTGTGGAGGATTTTTTATCGAAATGTTTGAGTGGAACTTAGTCCGGGAAAGTCTCCTTATGACAGTTACACAAAGTTCAACAGGGGAGGATAATGAGCACTTACTCTCGGGGCACAAATGCCCTACTAATACTTTACTGTCACAATTCACTAACCGTCACTCTTAAATATAAAAGGGGGAAATTTACTGTCCAGGGGCCGGAGAACTCCACACGTGAAAATAAAAGTAATTTATGGCCTACTCTAGCTTTGTCAGGTCTATAGTCCTCTCACTCTTAGGCTCTGTTCCGACTCCGTCCCAGCTACCCCAGCGAGATGCTGGACAGGTATTTTACGTTAAAGTAATTAGACAAAACAAAAAATGGGAGCAGTGATGTAGAGTAAAGTTTAAAAGTTTAAAGATAAGGATCTTTACCTTCGAAACAAATATATTAATACAAAGTTCCTCGCTGCAACCACTTATAGACTTACTTAGGTTTACTCCTTTCAAATATCGGGTATTCTGTCCCGTGATCAAATATTCATAATCTGCACATTGAAATAAATGAGGGAGCAAAAATACGCAGAAGGTTTAATTAACCTAATATTGATTTATTACACAAATCTACATCAAAAGAAACGGACATCTTAACAGCACAAAAAATGGTATCAAAAGAAATGCAATTCAAATAATGAAAATGGTTAATTAGACACGTGGTCTACAATAGTTAATAATTTCAAAGTTGGGTCGGACATATGGCCCATGTGACCCAGAGCCTGTGCTAGTCCCAAAGCAAAAAATAATATCGAAAAAATATTTACACACAATCCCACCGCACACAGTCCGAATATGTAAAAGCCAGGTATTCTAAGCAAGTTAAAATTAGTCTAAGCTAAACTAAAATAATGGGGGAATAACTATGGCCATTGTTGTAGTACCTGCACTCCTTTGAAGACAGTCGTATGCCCGTGATGGCTGTTGACCTGGTTGCACTTTGCACTCTTGACTGGCTCACCCCAAAAATTCTCACTTTGGCTGCAATTATGGTATACCAGGCTCCTCTTCTTCTCAATCTCTCCGACCGGCAGCACTCTTCTGTGAGTCGAGTTTTGGGAAAGAGGGAGGGGGGTGAGCCAGAGGTGCACAGATTAACTGACCGGGCCGGTCAGTCGGTGGTGGGATTGTGTGTAAATATTTTTTCGATATTATTTTTTGCTTTGAGACTAGCACAGTCTCTGGGTCACATGGGCCATATGTCCGACCCAACTTTGATTAATAATTATTGTAGACCACGTGTCTAATTAACTATTTTCATTATTTGAATGGCATTTCTTTTGATACCATTTTTTTGTGCTGTTAAGATGTCCGTTTCTTTTGATGTAAATTTGTGTAATAAATCAATATTAAGTTAATTAAACCTCCTGCGTATGTTTGCTCCCTCATTTATTTCAATGTGCAGATGATGAATATTTGATCACGGGACAGAATACCCGATATTTGAAAGGAGTAAACCTAAGTAAGTCTATAAGTGGTTGCAGTGAGGAACTTTGTATTAATATATTTGTTTCGAAGGTAAAGATCCTTATCTTTAAACTTTTAAACTTTACTCTACATCACTGCTCCCATTTTTTGTTTTGTCTAATTACTTTAACGTAAAATACCTGTCCAGCATCTCGCTGGGGTAGCTGGGACGGAGTCGGAACAGAGCCTAAGAGTGAGAGGACTATAGACATGACAAAGCTTGAGTAGGCCATAAATTACTTTTATTTGCACGTGTGGAGTTTTCCGGCCTCTGGACAGTAAATTTCCCCCTTTTATATTTAAGAGTGACGGTTAGTGAATTGTGACAGTAAAGTATTAGTAGGGCGTTTGTGCCCCGAGAGTAAGTGCTTATTATCCTCCCCTGTTGAACTTTGTGTAACTGTCATAAGGAGACTTTCCCGGACAAAGTTCCCACTCAAATATTTCGATAAAAAATCCTCCACATGAGTGGTCCTTCGAACCGGATTTTCTACCTTTGACTTGTGAAGCATTAACGTAATTAATCAGCTTGATTAAGCATACAGTAACTCGCTATATCACTTACCCACACGCACACAGCCAGTTTGTCGAACATGTAATGCCCAGACTTTAATTGGGAAGAGAAATTTGTAATCATTATGATCTTTTTGTATCGATCACGTGTTTGAGGAAAGAGCTACGTAGCTGTGGTGTGAATTGGTAACTGTGACTGCTGGTGTTTGTATGCCTACTTGGCAACATTGAGTCCCTAACACTGTACCGGCTTGGCCAACACCTTGCCACAACTTTAAGCTGAATAAAGCCAACGTTCCAGCAACTGTGTTTGGTATTCCACAATTTATTCAGCTTAATATTCAACATGGACAAGTTTCTGAGGCCCAGCCCGATTGATGTGGACCCAGAATCAGTCGATGCGGAGGACAAATGGATTATGTGGCATGATAACTTTGAGGCATTCTGTGCGGCCATCAACCCGGACTTAAATCCAGATAAGTTGGCCTTGCTTCGTGCTCACATATCTTGTAAACTGTTTAAGATAATCAAAAGTGCCACCACATATGCCACTGCCATAAGCCTGTTGAAGGCTAGATTTGTGAAACAGAAAAGTGAAGTGTTTGCCAGATACAAATTAGCCACCTGCAAGCAACAGAGTGGTGAGACTCTAGACGCTTTTTTGGATAACCTCAAAGGTCTGGCCTCGCAATGTAGCTTCACTGATTGTACAGCCGCTCAGGCTGAAGAACTGGCCATCAGAGATTCATACATCACGGGTATGGCATCTAATGCAATCCGACAGAGACTGTTAGAGAACTTATCCTGGGACTTATCCACAGCTGTGAAACAAGCCCGTGCACTGGAAATGGCTCAACTGCACTCAGCGTCTTATGCAAGTGAAACCAATACCACAGTGGCAGCATTGATAGATGATCAGGCAAAACCCGAAACGGATCCCAACAGTTTTCCGATCGAAATGAGTGACTCCCTGAATCCAAGTGAGTGTGCTGCCGCCGTCAGCGGCTAGAGGTGCTTCTTTTGTGGAGGATCCCTACATCCCAGAGCCCACTGCCCAGCCAAGAAAGCCTCGTGTTCCAACAGTCAGATGGTAGGTCATTATGCTCGTGTCTGCAAGTCGCAAAGAAAACGATGGAACAATAATGGTAAATCAACTAACTCTAATCTTGTAGCTGGAATAGTCCCAGACAATCTCCCACAGTCCATCCCTGCTTCCTTAACAGGGGCTGCTGTGACTGCAGCTTCCCCTGCACTACGAAGTGTTTACAAAACTGTCCTACTTGTAGAACTGAATGGAGGGGAGGCCCTGGACGGGCTGGTCGACACTGGAGCATTTAAAAGCTTTATAGATGCCAAAGTAGCTAGGGCTATGAACTCAGTGACTCGTTCTTCAGCCTGCAGCATAACCATGGCTAATGCCAAACAGACAATGAAACTTAACAAGTGTTGCAATTACGATTTAACTGTAAGTGGAAGAGTATACCCTGAGTTCTGTCTGCACTTGATGGACGATTGCGTGGCTCCAGTTGTTTTGGGACATGACTTCCTACAGTTACACAAGCAAGTCAGCGTAGACTTTGGTGGGACGCTACCACCTTTGGAGCTAAGCATCCAGTCACCTTGTGCTCTGATAGCGGCTCAAATTGAACCGCCAGCCATCTTCGGCAATCTGACAGTCGACTGTCACCCGATACAGGTGAAATCCAGAAGGTATTCCAAACAGGACTCCAAGTTCATCAAGAAAGAAGTAAAAAGGCTGCAAGAGGAAGGCATCATCACACCGAGTCGCAGTTCGTGGAGAGCTCAAGTGGTAGTCGTCGAACAGTGTGATTAGAAAAAATTGGTCATAGATTACTCTCAAACCATAAATAGATTCACCAACCTAATTGCTTATCCTGTTCCAGGGATCACCGAGATGATTGAGAAAATTTCTACTTACCGCTACTTCAGCTCCATAGACTTGAAGGCAGCATATCATCAAATACCATTAAACATGGCTGATCGGAAATTCACGGCGTTCGAAGCGGATGGAAGGCTGTTCAAATTCACGCGTTTGCCTTTTGGAGTAACCAATGGGGCTACCTGCTTTCAGCAAGTTCTTGACGAAATTATTGGTAAGGAACAACTAGAGGGTACGTTCACCTACATAGATGACATCACGGTCTGCGGTCACACACGTGAAGAACACGACAGAAATCTGAAACGCTTTCAAGAAACTGCATTGAAGTATGGACTTACCATAAATGACAAGAAAAGTGTTCATGCGCAAACATCAATCTCAATTTTGGGCCATGTAGTGAATGATCACCAAGTCCTACCTGACCCGGAGAGAATGCGTCCGTTGCTGGAGATGAACCCTCCGGACAGTACCCCTAGTCTCAAAAGAACGTTAGGACTCTTATCCCACTATGCGAAGTGGGTACCGAACTTCTCCCAGAAAATTCGACCTTTAGTCGGAGTGAAAACTTTCCCGATGGCCAAATCCACAGAACAAGCACTCGAAGAACTAAAGAATGAAATATCTCGAGCTTCACTTGCTGCTATAGGTGACGAAGCAGTCTTTGTAGTCGAAACAGACGCCTCTGCTGACGTCGTTGCAGCCTCATTGACACAAGAAGGAAAACCAGTGGCCTTCTTTTCTCGCTCGCTCTCAGAATCGGAGAAACGACAATCGGCAGTGGAACGCGAAGCATGTGCTATCGTAGAAGCCATCAAGAAATGGCGACACTTTCTGCTAGGACATAAATTTAGACTCATAACTGATCAGCAATCGGTGCATTTCATATTTGACGCCAAGAACCATGGCAAAATAAAGAATGAAAAAATGATGCGGTGGAGGCTGGAACTGAGTTTTTTCAACTTCGACATCACATACAGACCTGGATCAAAGAACCAAGTAGCAGACGCTCTCTCTCTCGTGCCTCTGGATGTATGGCTTCACTTACCTGTACTCAAGGAGACGAGCTGACTCAGCTTCATGAGCACCTGTGGCATCCAGGAATCAGAAGGATGACCCACATCATAAGACAGAGAAACTTACCCTTTACCATTGAAGAAGCTCGGACTGTCATACGTAAATGTCAAACCTGTGCTAAGATCAAACCTAAGTTCTCCAAAGAAACAGGAACATTGATAAAAGCTACCAGGCCATTCGAGCGTCTGGCTATCGACTTCAAAGGTCCGATGCCGTCCACCACAAAGAACAGATACATTCTCAACATAATCGACGAGTACAGCAGATTTCCGTTCACCTTTGCAAACAGAAGACACCTCAGCGAGTACCACCATTAAATGTTTGTCTAATCTCTTTTCAGTTTGGGGCCTGCCAGAGTACATTAATTCAGACAGGGGACCTGCTTTCGTGTCGTCAGAGTACCAAAAGTTCCTTCATGACCGTGGAGTGGCTACAAGCTACTCGTCTGCGTATAACCCCCGTGGCAATGGCCAGATCGAGAGAGCCAATGGAACTTTGTGGCGCATCGTAAGGTTAGCTCTCGCTTCTCTCTCCCTCCCTATAGAAATGCGGGAGGCTGTCCTGGATCAAGCATTACACAGCATGAGGTCCCTTCTGTGCGTCCCTACGAACCAAACACCGCATGAGTGCATGTTCCTGCACCCCAGGAAAGCAACATATGGGCAGGCGGCACCATCGTGGATGACAGAAAATGAATAAGCTCTTCTAAAGAAAACGGTTAGGAAATCCAAGTACGAACCTGAGGTCGATGAAGTTAGACTTCTGCATGTCAACCCACAATGGGTTCGTGTTGCGCACCAAGACGGCAAGGAATCCACTGTGTCGACTCGTCACCTGGCTCCTGCAGCTAAAGTATTCAGTCCAAACACCTGTCACGATAAAGGAAGCCATCATATCTTCAACATACGAGAAAATGGTAAGACTCCCATTAATCAAGGACCCACCCTCCCACCTGGAGACCCCAGCCAGAGAACGAAAAGAAGTCAAGTGGATACAAAACAAGACCAAGGGAGGGAGCCTGCAACCGAACCACAACAAACCACAGAAGCGCCCACCCCGGGAAAGGTACCGTCGAAAGTAACACCCACAGAAACGCCAACCTCAGAGGCGCCTCACCGCACAAGTCGCACTAGGCGCCCTCCAGGCTATCTCTCAGATTTTGTCCTAGATGAGTGGGAGTAGTATGGGTGGTAAGTGTCCTTATGTCAATGTGTTCAATATGAATTAGTATTTATAGGGCCCATTGTTACCAATGTGTTTTTTATGTGAGATGATCCCAGTTATCAAATAAAATAAGTACTCATGAGTTTTGTAATATGAATATGAAATTTGTAGTGCCAATAAGGTGAGCCTTGTAATGCAAATGCGATGTAAGAATAATTACAGTTGGTGTGAAATCAGTGAATTCATATTTTGTTATGATGCAAATGTGTACTGTACTGTATGATCTTCTTCTCAGTGGGGGTGAATGTGGTGTGAATTGGTAACTGTGACTGCTGGTGTTTGTATGCTTGCTTGGCAACATTGAGTCCCTAACACTGTACCGGCTTGGCCAACACCTTGCCACAACTTTAAGCTGAATAAAGCCAACGTTCCAGCAACTGTGTTTAGTATTCCAAAGTAGTCAGGTTAATTTGTTGCTTGAATGTTCTCTACAGAAAGACAAATTTGTCGTAGGAACTTCGCTTTGTCTCGGATTCGTTCACCCATGTGTTGTGGTGGGATCCACTTATACCAGAAAGTTCTAAGCTACTTGAACTAAGGTTTTTGTTGTACAGACGCCCGTGTTTACTGCTCAACTAGAGCACCGGTGTACTCGTTCTGTCAACTAATTTTGCTAATTTAGCATCTAATTTGTAACATTTTGTACCTTGGTCTGACTTCCTTTGTGTCGTTTACCTTCCCTAACCAACCTTAACCTTTCCAACTAACGTTTCCGTATACCTAGCACGTGTCCTTGTCCTGCAGAGCGAATTGGCGCAACATAATTTTAAGTCTTCTTACAAGTAACGTAGAAACTTAATTTCACCAAATCTGTTTCATTCCACGTGTTTGTTCCGAGATGGCGGATCTTGTTTACAGCCCAAACTAAGGGTGCGTAATTGTTTTCTAACGTAAGTAAATTACTGCGTGTAGTTCATTTAATTCCCTTTAGCTAGGAGATATTGTTTTTGTCCTTTAACGAGGATATTTTAGGTTGTGCCCTTTAGCGAGGATAATTTTATTTTACTCCGCGTGAGGGAAGTTTCATTTTTGTTTAGCCTCTACGAGAGTGCACTTTAACAGCTAACTCGTTGCCTCGTGCGCTTATCTACATTTTGAGTAGTTCAGTGGCTGCCTCAGTGGGTCCGCAATTGTGAAATCGTCACAACAGTGTCAGCCTCGACCTGTTATTTTAACTTTTAACTTTTTAGCATTCATAAGCCCATGTGCTTTCTAATGATTTAATTTTAAGAAATTTAATTCAGTCATTTATCGCCCCGGGCGTATATGATTCATTTTTGTAGAGTGTTTAACGTCACGTGACCTGGGCATTGTCTGCTTTGTTGGGCCCGGTCAGTTTGAATTTTAATGTAATTTTGTTATTTACCTTTGTGTTGTCATTTAACCATTTTTTTTCTCATCATGAGTAAATTTAAATGTTCAATTGTCACGCTTGCAAATTTGTAACGTTTCATTTTCACATTCCTTTGAAAATTCAGTTATCCCTTGTTTTGCTTTAACAAATCCGTTCATCAAACGTGGTCATTCCAAGATGGCGGACTTCACCTGTAACGTAAACATCCCTCCACCGCCTAAGGCGGAAACGCTCAGCCCCGAGGAGATTAACGCTAGGCTTAAGGAGCAGGAATTAACATTCACCTTTGTTTGTGAGGACGCAGACATGGCACTTCATGCTTTCGCTTCAGTAGATTTTCCCAACATGGGTCCTGAAGCCGTGAGTCATTTTAAAACGACAATTGGTAAAGTAAGAAATGAGTTTTGTAATTACAAGAATTTTTGGAGACGCCATTACGACCATCCCATTGTTAAATTAAATTATCCCGTGCTTGCTGCCTACTCGAGTAAAGTTGAAATTGCCTTTAATAGCCTCAAGGCTCATCCTAATTTAATAATTAAAGCAAATCAGTCTAATTCTTCAACGATGACGACACCTTCTGTGACACGTCCCTTTGTGAATGCCATTAACGTTCTCCTAATAGAAACTTCTAATGTCTCAGCAGTCAGGCACAATGTTCATACTTTAGCATCAATTCCCCAACCTGTTCAATCTTCACATTCCAGTACTATGTTGCCAACACGGCATAGGATTAGTGAGTTTGTATCAGTCACACCTGCTATGTCCTCATCTCCAAACCTTAAGCCGCCAGCGTTTGATCGCCCTCAACCCCTTTTGTCTTTGCCGCCGGTGACAGTTCGTCCCGGAGGAGAAACCATTCATTGTCTCACCATGGACCCCCCTAGTGGCAGCGCAAATACTTGCCGTGTGCATGAAGGCCAGCAGAGGCCTGTACCGGTAAATTCAATCATTAAAACCGTACCATCCCATGGACCAGTGCTCATGTTGCCTGATTGTCCTATTCTTAAGCCCGTAACCTCCGCTCCAACCAGTGTTAACGCTAAGATATCCACGTCAGGATTCGAAACCCACTCTCAGAACGAGCCGCGTGAACGCAACCTTAAGACTTTGACAGTCAGAAAGGAACCTTTAGTACTGACGGCAGATTTAGTGAAGGTCACACATGTAGACCTAGCACCGGAGCTTAGAGCTTGTTTACAATTCACCTTGCTTAAGGATAATGGTACCATGAACATCATTCATTGTTTTCATTCAGTTATATATGACGCAACTGTAAGCCTTTACTATTTTTGCCAAGTCATACAGCAGCATTTTCCAGGCCAATCCCTTGCTTTAACCTCCAAGCATAAATTTAATTTTTGCCTTGATATTTTGTCACGTTATTGCTATAATCCCCCTGACATCCTTCACTTCGTGCTGAATATAACTTTTACTTTTAATGCTCCCCTTGCAAACGTTTTTCTTAAAACCGACATCCAAGAATTTCACAGTCAGAAATACGATGTCCCCACGTACCTAGTTTGTTTCAGTTTGTCATTCAAACTAGAGTTCAATAATCTTCCACCTTTTAACGCCGAGAAGGAAGTAACTTTTCTCCTTTTGTCAGGCGGCGAATACAAAGTTTTCATTACGCCAGTAATTTTATTTGTAAAAACATTTTATGTGAAACGTTGGGTGTCAGACTTGGATTGGGATTCACCCCCATAATTTTGAATTTGTCATTGGCCGGACCTGTTGCTGAACTCGAACGTTATTGGCTTACATTTTGTTTGCTCTATCCGTACCCCTAAGGTGGGAAGGATTGAGTACTTTTAATCCTTTTATTACCATCGCATCGTACGTTTAAAGTTAACTCTGATCATTTACTTATCTTACCGCTTCCGTGAAGCATTGCCTGCGGGTTCAATTTCCGCTAAGTTTACGTGCAAGCATAACTTTTAACTCGATTGATTTTAATTAACGCTAACAGCGTTTTGTTAACTTTAAACATACGTTGATGTGAAAAACAACTTCACTCTTCATTAATCCAGTAAGTTTATCTCGCTCATAATAACAAGTAGTTGAATCACATTTGCTGGAACTAACCCCTCTCCCTTTTTTCTCCCCTTTATCCTCAGGGTGTGAAGAATTTTCTTCACTCTTCTTCTTTCAATCGTATTTTTAACTCTCTTCTACTAATACTGTAGCTACCCATTAAACGTTTTCTCCTATATTCAGTTTTCTTTAACAAAATATTGGGAGGACTATTCTAAACTAAAGCTTGTTAACAGTGGCGCACACCATGCTCAAAGTTATTGCCAGGGTGCTGTGCTCTCAAGTGTTAGCACTCCTATCCTCCTTTGTTGATCCTTGTTGCTTGCAGTAGGGAGACTTTCCCAGAACAACAAGTTCCCACTCAACAATTAAATAAAAATATAACATATTTCCACACATTTATGCTGCAATGACAAAGGTAAATGTGAGGTGCTTTTGAGTGAATAGGTTCATATTGATAGAATACTTGATGTACTTTCTCATAATAGTAAATATAGAGAAATTGAATCCTCAGAATTAAACAAATTAAAGACAAATTCTTTTTATCAGACGAGCCACGCAAGGTTAACCTTAATACTTTACCAGTCAGAAAGGAACCCTTTGCCCTGACAGCGGATTTAGCGAAGTTCACACACATAGAACTAGCACTGGAACTTAGAGCTGGTTTACAATTAACCTTGTTTGAGGACTACGGTACCACGAACAGAATCTATTATTTTCATTCAATTGTAACGGTGCTTGTACAGCACTGGTTAATTCTTCAGTATGTTATATGGGTTACCCAAAGTTCATAAAGGTAACAATTCATTAAAATCCATACTGGCTGCATACAATTCTGCCAATTTTGTTATAGCAGCTACTAGTCCTCTAATCCAACTATTGTCTCCCATCCTCGCAATGTGGCCAGCCCGCCGAAGCTTTTGTGATCTTAAATGTTTTGTTACTAGTGGCAGCCTGGATACTTCTCTCATTTCCATATTATGCCCTATCCTCCATTCGCCACTCTGTTCATCTCAGACTGGTCCACATATTTGCCTCAATATGCTATTCTCAAAACCCAGCTGTTTTCTCTCTGGTTCCTTTTTTAGCCTCCAAGATTCAAAGCTGTATATGGCTAGAGGGCTTATGAAGGTCTTGTAGTCCTAGATTTTTGTGCTCCTGGATACTTATGTTAACTTGAGTAGCTCGTTGATTGCTCAAATGCATTTTGAAGCTGTAGCAATACTGATTTTTATTTCTTCATTTACTTCATTATCTATTGTTATTGTTGAGTCCAGATATTTGAACAGATCCTCCATCTCCAGCATTAACCCTCCAAGCTCTATAAAGTCCAGCTCATCACCTCCCTTGAAATTCTCATCACCTTGGTCTTACAACCATTAATTTCTAAACCAACTTAATTTTGCCGATCTTCTAAAGTTATTGACTTGATTAATGCATTCTGCTAAGTTCTTACCCAGCAGATCTACATCATCTATATATGCACGCCTGTCACCCCATTGGTCATCCTGACTTCACCTCCTTCTTGTGTTGTATACCTCATCATCCATTCCAGTGCAAGAAGGAAAAGGAGACACTATAATGGACATCCCTTCTTCAGTCTAGTCTCTATATTGAAAGGGTTAGTGATATCTCCTCCCACTCTGTCATCCTTTGTTATGGTAGGACATCTGAATTAGTCGGATTAGCTTTTCTTGGATGCAAAATTTTCTTAATAGACTCCATATAGATGGACTGTGGATGCTGTCGTATACCTGTTTGAAATCCACAAACAAGTGCCAGTGATCTTTATTATAACTCAAGTGTTTCATGCTCAACTGATGGAGTATGAATATGTTGTCACATGTGCCAGTGATCTTTATTATAACTCCAGTATTTTATGCTCAACTGATGGAGTATGAATATGTTGTCAACTTTGGACTTGCCTGAAGTGATGCTAGATTGATAATTACCTAGAATATTAAGATAGTATTGTAGCAACCTCCTATGTTTGGCTATTATTTTGTAACACTCGGTGAGAAAACACACACCTGTATTCTGTTCTATCACTTCTTTTATGTAGTGATACAAATATACCTTCCACCCATTATTCAGGCATGCTTTCAAAATCCCAGATCCTCTTGACTTATTTGGATAATTCTGTATATAATCTTTGACCACTGCATTTAATAATTTCTGCCCTCATGTTGTCAAGTCAGGCTTCTTTATTGTTACTTAAGCTCTTAATAAATGTTTCAATTTTGTTGTCACATGGGCCTTCTATCATTTCATGGTTGCATACAATTTTTTGTTCACTGCGTTTTCTGGATATAGTCTGTTCAGTAATATTCTCTCCATCTATTCTTACAATAACTTTCATTAGTCTTCGTACTCATCCTTTGCTAAAACCCTTTACTGATGCACTTTATTCCTGTGAACTGCTCTCTGACATTTCCTCTCCTGATATTTTCAATATATCTCAGATCCCTTTTCAGAGCTTCCTTCTTCTCATTGTTTGTTCTTATAGCCTTTTTCGTATCAATTCAGAATTCCTGTCTTTTATCTTCATTATCTAAGTCTGGTAACCAACTACTTCCGCATTTCCTTCTATTATTGGCCTTGTTGTGACAATCCTGATTGAATAATTCTTTCTACTTCTTTGTATTGTTCAGAGTGTGCTCTCTGCTGCCTTTAGGACTACATCCCTAACATGCTACAAAACTGGCTCCTCCTCTTGTAATATGTTGAATCTATTTTCTATTTCCATTTGATAATAAACTCTAGTTTCCCTCTGTGCTAATTTATCAGTGTCAAAACTAACTTTTCTGAAAGCGTGTGTCTTCATTCAACAAAGATTTGTTATGATCTTGGCCATCGTCAGGTTGTGATTTGAGTCACCGTCTGCAGCTCTACACGCCTTCACATCCATCAAGGATGATCTAAATTAACGAATGGGTTACTGGCAACAGGATATGGAATGGCAATAGGTGGAACACTGTTTCTTCATAAAGAAAGCAGACCCATCAGCTCTGAATCAAGCAGCACAAAACATGAAGCTTAAAGCAGACATAAAGCCCATTTTCCATAGTTAAAATTTCATCAGGCAGGCAATCCTTCAGTTCAGAAAAGATATCCAATCTTCATTTCATGGGTCACTTATTGGTTATAGGAAAACAAGTGTCCCATCTGAACTGAGCAACCTCAGGTGGATCCTGCAAGGGGGGAAAGGTATGAACCATGGCAACACGTACAGAACAGATACAGACATCTTGCACCTTTTTTTTCCCCAGTTAATTCTGTAATAGTGCAAGACAAGAAGACAAGTGATGTTCAAGAAGTAGTCTTCAGAGGCAATATTTCGCCAAATAGGAAAAAGTCCTTATGCTGCCGGGCTATCTCTCTACATTTACCACAACTTCAGAAGTCACAAGACATTGACTTTGCTGAACAGATGTAAAACTGGTGTCTCATATGAGTGGGTCACCAAAATATGCAACAACATTGCCAATGCCGTATCTGAAAACATAAAAGAGAATGGTGTGTATGTTCCACTAGGTCTTTTGAAGAATAAGAAGATCTGTGCATCACTGGCCAGAGGTTGGACACCCCAAATGGAAAGGGCTGCTTCTATGGAATAGCTTGCATTTCGAATGTAAAGGTACCTCATCCTCAGGTCTGAGAGACATACCACCATCAGCGAAGTGGCTACATGTACTATTAAAGGCCACCTAAAGCCCATACCAAGTCCTCACTATCCCGTGTACAAAATTTGAAGGTATGATGCTGAGTACATGTTTGCATGAACAAAGGACATTGCCTGGGCGCTTGCTTCGTTTTGTTTCATAAGCACAGAAAGTCAACCCAGAGATGATGCTGACACATCAGACCACCAGATGCACACTGCCACTACACAGGATGAAGATACTGAAACAGGAATGGCCTTACAAGATGTCAGACAACCTCTACCCATGTGGTCTGCTTACTACTCACCCATACAACCACAAGGTTTGCTTGGTGCCATAACAAAGCATTTGGTCTTCCTATTATCAGTACCCAAGCCTATGAATAGTTCATCTTGATTACAACCTTGAACCAACTGATCAGACTCAATGAACTGGTGACAGTCCTTGAAGTAAAGCTGTTAGCGACTTTGGACATATATAAGAAAGCTCTAAAACTATATCACTTAGAACCAGAGTATAGAAACAAGATACTTCTAAGTCCAGGAGCAATTCATACTGTACTCACTGTACTACAATTCTTGGACAAGACTGTTGAATGGAGTGGGCTTTATGAGGCATGGCAGGAAGCTGATCTGTACAGCAATGTCCCCACTTAACACATCATCAATAGCAATCACCCCAACAGAGCTATGAAAGCTCACAAAATCACACTCCCTCTAAAACTATGTCCCCTACCACCAGAGTACAGAAACAATTTACTTCTATGTCCAGGAGCAATTCATACTGTACTCTGTGCACTACAATGCTTGGACAGGACTGTTGAATGCCGTGAACTTTATGAGGCATGGCAGGAAGCTGATCTGTACAACAATGTCACCACTTAACACATCATTAATAACAATCACCATAACAGAGCTATGCAACCTCACAAAATATCACTCCAAGCACTTTCTTTGATGAGAAAAATCCTCTGCATATCAGACTGTAAGCAATAGCTGAAAAAAAAGGCTGAACATGTAAGATTCAGCAGAATGTCTAAAAAACACAAACAAAACATTTCTACTGGAGCTAGAGTCCAAGAACACTGAAAAGCTGCAACATTATTTTGATCAAAGTCAACAAGGAAGACCCAATGCACCTATTGGCACATATGTACGTGAGGCACATCATAGCATTGTTACAGCATCAATGTGCAACCCGTGAAGGGAAGTGGTGCCTATAATTGGAAGCACTAGAAAAGCTGAGCATTTACTTTTTTGCTTACAACCAACTGGGCTATGCCCAGAATATCCCTGAGTCCATTACCCACGTGTAAAAACTCAAAAGTGGAGACTCAGAAATCTGGGATGGGCTTCTCAGGGGGAATTTCATAGTTAATGTAACTAGAAATCATGTAGATCCCGTCATGGAGTATCTGAATAAAGCCACCAAAGACGATTGAGGAGGGATATAAAAAATCACATTAACCCCCATATACTTTGCACAAGTTCATTCCCATAGCACATGAGCTGGCTCCCGGATGAGACTGCCCATCTACTTATGGTCTCTGTGGGAACCACAGCACAGAAACACCAATACCTCACCAAAGGCAAAGTAACTCGCCAGGGAAAGGCAATCACAAACCTTTAGGCTGTACTAGCACAGTGCCATCTCTTCAGTTTAACATCAGATGATGCTGCCATCAACAGTCAAGTGTTCAAACTAATGTCAAATTAGATCATTCAAGAGGAAGTCCAATGAGGCATATTGTCAGTGAAGTAAGTACGCCAGAATGCCTTTAGTTACATTAGAGATGAACGCATTACTGGTGATGGAAACCCTTGAGACCTAATGTCCAAGGTGAATCTACTGACGTGGACGACAGCGGCATAGGAAGTCAAGATGAATGCCGGATCAGAATTGGTGATACCCAAAGCCACCTCTTCTCTTTCTGCCCGGATGCTGCTAGTTGCCAGATTAACATTTGCAGACATTGACCTGGAGCAGATAGTTAGTGCCAATAAGTTTTCACACACAAGTTGGACACTGATGGAAGCAAATGGGACCCTTCTTCCAACCAATAGAAGTTCAGTTTGATTCACCTTTTGGAAGGTGTTGTCCACACTAACATTAATGAGACCACTACCCAGGAATACCTCACCATGGCAATTGTTGATGGACTGGTTGTAGTCCATAAACTGATGGCATCCCAAACCTTCAGGAATGAAAAAAATCTTGCCAAAGCTTATGTCAAGTTCATTAACACAAGGGTGAAAGGTATGCTGCTGTTAGGGTTGGTTTTCATAACTACACAAAAGAGTCTTCCTTGAAAGAACATACATGGGAGTGATGGTGAGCCTAGCTGGAAGACAAAAGGTCTAACAAAGTTGAAGAAGGAACTCATATTAGGGACAAGTCCACAAAGGATTCATTCACAGTCGACCTGTTTCAGCAGCCTATTGAAAGGAGCACAATAAATATGGTGACTGTGACCTGCAAGGGTGTGATGACTAACTATGACTACCCCGATAGCAGTTGTCTGGACACTCGGGAGGAGGCTGGCACCTTCAGGATCCTTCATGCCGTGGAAGTTGCAGCTGCTGAAGCCATATTCCATTTCTATACAAGGACACTGATGTTTTTCTATTGGTTTTGTGCTAAGTGCCACAGCTTGGTAGAACTTCTGCACTTATCATTGGTATTGGAGAGTCACCACACCATCCCATTGTAGCCCATCTATGATGCCCTTTGATCCAGTAAAGTAGCTGCCCTCATTAACTGGTGTGCAATAAGAAGATGTGATACCAGAGGACACATCAGTGGGAAGGGGAAACAGACATGCTTGAATTCCTTGATGGAATTTCCACCAATGTAGTCTCTGTTCTTTAGATGCTAGGGGAAGGAGATGCGATCTCAAAAGAGGTGACTGATGGTTGTAAAGCCTTCCTGTACAACCTATTTTGCTCTGAAAGAACCAAGAGCCAGTGGCCTCAGGTGGCATTTCTTCAAAATTATGAAATCGGAGCAAGGCTGCCATCAACTCAAGGTAAATGGAAGCAAGACATCCTGTGTGACTATCTATAGACCAGAATCTTGGACCAGGACCTCGTTGAGGAGCCTAACATTCCTAACCCTTGCACACTGAGCCAGTAGAAAGAGGGTGGCAGGTAGATGACTGCCCTTTCCAGCCAGGCAGCTGCACCAGACTGTATCCTGTACCTTTTGAAGTGTGGCTGTGGTGTCAATAATCTAGATGAACCTATAAAGTGCACCAGATGGTGCAGCTACAAAAAACACAATCTTACTTGTGCTGAGCTGAGCCAGTAAGGACATAAAGATAATGTATGTGCCAATGCATCCTCACCTCCTCCAAAGGATGATGAGAATGAAGAGGAGCATGACTAGGGGTTTGTGAGGAAAGGTGAACAAAAAGGACTATGCAAAGAACAGAGTAACTTATTCTGCCTTTTCACTGTAGTTGAATTTCGAAATAAGTGTTTTGGAAAATGTTTAGGTTAATTTTACCTGATTTAGGTTTAGCTAGCTTTTCACATATTTCGGGCTGTGTATGGGATTGTGTATACAGATTTTACATATAAATTTTGCTTCAGAGACTAGCACAATCTTGGGTCACAGGGCCGCATGTTCAACCCCATTTCAATCATTAACTATTGCAAGAGACCTCAAGTCATGCATATTTTTATTGGCTGTTGATTTGCATTTCTTTTATTAAATTTTGTTTGTTTGATCCCGTTTACTTGATGTTAAGATGTCCGTTTCTTTCCATGTAAATTTGTATAATAAAGCAAGATTAGGTTAATTACACTATCGTATTTTTACTCCATCATTTATTTGACCATGTCTATTTTGAATATATAATCTCGGGACAGTATACCTGATATTTTAAGAAGGAGTAAGTAACTCGAAGTAACTTAAGAGTAATAGTGTGATAGCAAGTGACATAGTATTTAATCTCTATGCTTCGAAAGTAAAGATCCATATCTTTAACTTTTACTTTACAGTACATCACTGCTCCCATCCATTGCCATTGTCTCAATAATTACTTAACTTAAAATTTCTGTCCAGCATCTCACTGGGATCCCTGGGACGGGGCTAAAACAGAGCCTAAGAGTGTAGATGACCTTAGACCTGACAAAGCTAGAGTAGGCCATAAAATTACCTTTATTTCACGTGTGGAGTTTTCAGTCCTCTGGACAGAGTACAGTTTTTTTTTTTTTTTTTGCATTTAGAGTGAAGGTTAGTGAACTCCGTCATCAAAGGTATTGACAGGGTGTTTGTGTCTTGAGTGTTAGCGCTCCGTTTCTTCCCCTGCGGATCTTTTAGGAAATGATGTAGGAAGGCTTTCCCGAAACAACAAGTTCACACTCAACATTAAAATAAAAACACAATTTCTCCACATGAGTGGTCCTTCGAACCGGATCTTTTACCTTTGGCTTATGAAGCATTCATAACAGAAATCAGCTTAATTATGCATAGAGTACTTCGCTATATCACTTAAATCCACACGCACCAGCCAGTTTGTCAAATGTGTAAAGCCCAAACTTTAATTGGGAAGAGAGATTCGTAGTCATTACAATATGATCTTTTTGTATCGACCACGAGTTTAAGGAAAGAACTACGTAACTAAGTTAATTTGTTGCTTGAATGTTCTTTACAATTTGTCTTAGGAACTTAGTTTTTGTCTCGAATCCATTCACCCACGTGTTGTGGCGAGTTCCGTTCATAACCAGAAAGTTCCAAGCTGCTAGAACTAAGGTTCTGTGTTGTTCAGACGTCCGCGATTACAGCTCAACGAGAGCACTGGTGTACTTGTTCTGTCAGCTAATTTTTCCATTTTATCTTTTAATTTGTGACATTTTGTACCTTGATCTACCTTCCTTTGTGTCATTTACCTTCCCTAACTTCTCTAACTAACGTTCCCCGTATGACTAGCACGTGTCCTTTTCCTACAGAGCGAGTTTGCAAACCGTAATTTAAGTTTTCTTAAAAGTAATGTAGAAATTTTGTTTCACCAAGTCCGTTTCATTCCGCATGTTTGTTCCGAGATTGGGGATCTTGTAACCCAAACTAGAGGGTTCTTATCTTTCATTAACCGTCTGTAGCTTACTGCGTGTTGTTTCATTAATTAACTATGTAGTTTTATTTGTAACTCCATCGTTTAACACTTACAAGTGCGACATTGATTCAAGCTTTATCTTCTGTATGAGGAAAGTTTTGTTTTTGTCCTTTGTGCGAAGAAAATTTTTCTATCCTTTTCTTAAGGAGATTTGTTTTTTCTGGTGTGAGGAGATTTTTGTTTGTCCTTTGTGCGAGGAGATTTAACTTTGTCCCCTGCATGGGGAAAATGAGTGTGTCCTTTGCGTAGGGAAACTTTGTCAAGCCTCAACAAAAGGCAAAGTTTACCTTTCCTGTGAGATTTTTGTGTTACCTCCGTGTGAGAGAATATATCTTTGTCCGTATGTAAGAGTAGATTCTTTTGTTTTATTTATAAGATTTTTTTGTTTTGTTTTGTCCTTTTAGCGAGGAGATTATTTTTTACCTCCGTGTGAGGGAAATTTTATATTTGTTTAGCCTCTATGAGAGTGTGCATTTTTACATTTAAGTTGTTGCTTTGTGCGCCCCTTTAATTTTTTCTTTATTAGTTCGGCAGTTGCCTCAGGGCGCCCACAACTGTAAAACCATCACAACAACAGTGTTAGCCTCGACACATAATTTTGACTTTTAACTCAAATCCTTACTACAATAAACCAATTCACTTTCCATGTTTTGCTTCTCGTAAATAATTTAATTCAGTCATTTATCGCCATGTGCATATATAATTCAGTAGTAAATTTTTCAACGGCACGTGATCTGGGTATCGTCTGCTTTGCTGTCCCGGCCGTTGGGATTTTAAAGTAGTTTTGCAATTTACATTTCGATTTATCATTTAACCATTTTTCTTCCATGATGAGTAATTTTCAATATCAATTTATCACACTTGCAAATTAGTAAAGTTTTATGTTCACGTTCATTGATTTTGCCATGGAACTCTGAAAATTCAGATTTACCCTTTGTTCACTTGACCGAATCCATTCATCGTACTGGGTCAATCCAAGATGGCGGACTTCACTCGCACCGTAAGCAACCCTCCACCGCCTAAGGCTTATCCGCTCAGCCCAGAGGAGGTTAACGCTCGACTTAAGGAACAGGAGTTGAAATTTAATTTCGTTTGTGAGGACGCAAACTTAGCACTTCATGCTCTCGCTTCAGTTGATTTTCCTAGCATGGGTCCTGAAGCCGGGGGACATTCTAAAACCCTCATTGATAACCTAAGAGCTGAACTTTGCGATTGCAAGAACTTTTGGAGACGTCAGTATGACCAACCCCACTGTTAAAGTAAATTATCCCGTACTTGCTGCCTATTCAGGGAAAATTGAGATTGCTCTCAATAGTCTAATGACTCATCCTAACTTAATCATTGAACTTAATCAGTCTTGTTCTTTTTCAGCAAAACCTGTAATGCGCCACTTTGTAAACGCCATTAACGGTCCCTAAATTGATACCCTTAATGTCTCGGCAGTTAAATACAGAGTTCATAATTTTGGATTAATTCCCCAACCCGTTAAATCTTCAACATTCAATACTATGTTGCCAACATGGCACAAGATTAGTAAATTTGCACCAGTCCCTCCTGCTCCATCCTCATTTCCAAACCTTAAGCCAGCGTATGATCTACCTCAAACCCTTTTGGCTGTACCGCCTTTGACAGTGCGTTCCGGAGGAAATACCATTCATGGTCTCAACATGGACCCCCCTTGTGGTGGTGACGATGCTGCCTTACCCAACCGTGTGCGAGAAGGTCAGCAAAAACCTTTACCAGTAAATTCATTCAATAAGTCCGCACCATCCAACGGACCATTGCTCACGTTGCCTGATTGTCCTATCTTCAAGCCCATAACAACGGCTCCAAACCGCGTTGTAGGTAAAATATCCATGCTAGAATTTGAAAACCAATCTTTCAGCAAGCCACAAGATTGCAATGTTAAGACTTTAGCAGTCAGAAAGGAACCTTTTGCCCTGACAGCGGATTTAGCGAAGGTCACATATGTAGACCTAGCGCTGGAGCTTAGAGCTTGTTTACGATTAACATTGTTTGAGGATCACGGTACGACGAACGTCATTTACTATTTACATTCAGTTGTATATGGCGCCACCTTAAACTTTTATTGTTTTTGACAAGTCGTACAGCAGCATTTTCCAGGTCAATCCCTTGCTTTGACCTCAAAGCGTAAATTTAACTTTTGCCTTCACAATTTGTTATGTTACTACAATCGCCCTGACATCCTTCAGTTCGTGCTGAATATAACTTGTACGTTTAATGCCTCACTTTCCAACATTTTCTCTCAAGATGATACCCAAGACTCTCGCGGTCAGAATTACGATGTCCCCATGAACCTAGTTTGTCTCAGTTTGTCATTCAAACTAGTGTCAGATAGTGTTTCACCTTTTAACGCAGAAGGAAGTAGCTTTTCTCCTTTTCTCACTTGTCATATGTGAAATATTCATTACGCTAGTCACTTTCTTTGGAAGAACATTTTATGTAAAACATTGGATGTCAGACTGGGAATGAGATTCACCCCCATAATTTTGAATTTGTCATTGGCTGGACTTGTTGCTGAACTCGACTAATATTGGCTCACGTTTTGCATGCGCTATCCTTACCCACTGGGTGGGAAGGATTATGTACTTTGCTTTTAATCATTTGATTACCATTGCATCGTACGTTTAAAGTTAACACTGCTCATTTACCTATCTCAACGCTTCTGTGAAACAATGCCTGCGGGTTCAGTTTTCCCCACATTCACATTCATACATAACTTTAACTTGATTGAATTTAATTAATGCTAATAGCGTTTTATTAACTTGAAATGGACGTTGATATGAAGAACGACTTCATTCTTCATTCATCAAGAAGGTTTCTCATGCGTACTTACAAGTAGTTCAATCAGATTTGCCGGAAAACCCCTCTCTCCTTTCTTTCTCCCTTTACCACCAGGGTGCGAAAAATCTTTTTTCACTCTCCTTCCTTTCGTATTTGGCTCTCTCCTAATATTGTAGTTAACCCTTAAACTTTTGCTCCCACTCTTACTTTACATTTTCTTTGCCAAAACATCGGGAGAACTATTTTTAACTTAACTAAACTTGTTGACATTAGCGTACGCCATGTTCATGATGTCACAGCGCAGACACGCACAGCACAAGCCTTTCGCCGGGGTACGGTGGTTCTTCCCTCAAACTACGTGTGTCGAGATAAATTATTGAACTGGTTTTGAATATAATTTTAATACTGCTGACTTGAATGCAGCATTTATCTCCCAGTACTAATTCAAGTTTGTTAATTTTAAGATGTAAGCCCATCACACCAGCCCATTGCTAATTGATCATTAAGTTATTCCTTTTTAGCAAGCCAGAATAGGTAGGCTTATTGTATATGTGTATTCCCTAAGAGCATCAAGATTACTCTATGTATTTTGTACAAATCCTGACTCCTTCTCACTCCTTACAACAATACATTGCCCTGCCGTAAAGTCCCGATATGGCACTTCAATTGCATTACTCTACGCAACGGGACCATCACCTGTTTTGGAAGGTGAAGCCAGGTGAACCCACACGACCTTAGGGTTGGCCCATTCGTACAGAAGCCGTAGTTGTGACCGGCTAACCGAATTGGTCAGTTAATTTGTGCACCTCTGGCTCACCCCCCCCCCCCAACTCGACTCCCACCAAACAGAAGAAGACGAGCCTGGTAAACCCTATCTACCAAAAGTGAGGATTCCAGGGGTGGGCCAGTAAAGGGTGCAAACTATCCAGTCAACGGCAGTTTAATTAACAGCCATTTGAGGACAAGGGCTGTCTTCTAAGTAAGGAGTGCAGGTAAAAACAAGTGGCCACTAGTTTTCCTCCATTTTAGCTTAGGTTAATTTTACTAGCTTTAGGTTTATCTGGCTTTTTACATATTTAGGGCTGTGTGCGTGGGATTGTTTATACAGGTTTTACATAAAACCTTTGCTTCAGAGACTAACATAGTCTTGGGTCACAGGGCCGCGTGTCCGACCCCATTTCAATCATTAATCATTGCAAGAGACCTCGAGTCATGCATATGTTTATTGCCTGTTGATTAGCAATTTTTTTTTTATTAAATTTTGTTTATTTGATCCCGTTAACTTGATGTTAAGATGTCTGTTTTTTTCCATGTAAATTTGTATAATAAATAGAGTTTAGGTTACTTACTCCATCGTATTTTTACTCCATTATTTATTTGATTATGTCTATTTTGAATATATAATCTAGGGACAGTATACCTGATATATTGGAAGGAGTAAGTAAGTCTAGGTAACTTAAGCATAATAGTGTGTTAGCGAGTGACTTAGTATTTAATCTCTATGCTTCAAAGGTAAAGATCCATATCCTTAACTTTTACTTTACAATGAATCACTGCTCCCATCCCTTGCCATTGTCTCAATAATAACTTAGCGTAAAACTCCTGTCCAGCATGTCATTGGGGTCCCTGGGACGGAGCCGAAACAGAGCCTAAGAGTGTAGATGACCTTAGACTTGACAAAGCTAGAGTAGGCCATCAAATTAATTTTATTCCAAGTGTGTAGTTTTCAGGCCTCTGGACAGAGTACAGTTTTTTTTTTTTTTTTTTTTTTTTTTTTTTTTTTTTTTTTTTTTTTTTTAGTCAAGGTTCGTGAACTACGTCATCAAAGTTGATAACAGGGTGTTTGTGCCCTGAGTGTTAGCGCTCCTTTTCCTCCCCTGCTGATCTTTTAGGAAATGATGTAGGGAGACTTTCCCTGTACAACAAGTTCCCACTCAACAATTAAATAAA
>NC_090733.1:67286006-67326006 GCF_036898095.1 Palaemon carinicauda
TTAGGAGTTTTATTTGTACATCTAATGGGAATTTTTAGGAGTAAAGTGAACATAATTCATTTATCCTTTAAAATAATTACTACATGTAGCCAAACAAATAGTAGTAAAGATGATAATGCAATGAAGGAATGATACCATACTTTATCTTTAGCTTCAACATCGGCAATAACATACCCAGTTGCCATAATTTGTCAGCTTAATGAAATAACCTCTCATCTAATGTTAAACTTAATTTATGAGGAGGCCATGGCTTATTGCACAGTGAAAAAACATTACAAAGACTTTATGAATGGCGGGACGATACATAAATGTGGGTGGGGTATCTGCTAGCGTAGTAATACTACTGTACCAGTAGTGCCACAACAGTAGTATACATGAATTAAACGTTAGGCCAACTGCTGGGATCCCTGAGGATCATTTAGCACTTCTTACAATTACTCGAGAAATGAGTTTTTATAGCCAGAATTTAAATTTTCCGATCCAACAATGCCCATGATAGCCTTCAGTGTTATCCTGAATTATAACCAGGCCAAAGTGGGTGGAGCCTCATGAAGTCATCATTCTGACGACAATTATTGATGAAGGTTTAAAGCCAAAATACGGTACCGTCTATCTTTTTTTTTTTTTTACAGTAAATAGGTAGGTAGATAGACAATAAATAAAACTGCTTGACATGGGATATATCAGCTATCAAATCAAGCTTGCCTACTACGTTTTTGAAAATAACCAACTGTTCCCTACACCTTGTCAATCTGATTGTGATCTGTAAAGTAGACTGTAATTTCTTAGAAAACTTATTTTGGGAGTTAGACTAATAATCGAAGTGTTTTTGTATTTATTAACATATTTTGTTGGTTTGTTCATTAGGACAATTATCAGTGGAGAGGTTTCAGAGTTCATAAAGGTGTACTGCTTTGCTTTTATTTAAACTTTTGTGTCATTTTTGGCAGATGTATAGCCTTCGTTATGTATAGCCAATCATCGATCGAGAAAGAGGGAAGAAATGCCGTCATAAGTTACGTAACGAGTGCGTTCGAAACCTTTTCTCTGAGTAAGTTGGCCCGTCTTCAAAAAACGTCACTTTTACATTATAAGTACCAAATTTATTCAACCTACGTAATGCAGAATATAGTCAAAATTTATGTGTAGATATAATGTGCATTCTGAAGAAGCGTTATATCTATGAAATTCATAGATAAAAAATTATTGCGAAAAAACCGTGTTACAGAGGCCCTGAATCTCATAGTAGTTGAGAAAGCAGGATGCAATAAGCCCATGGGCTCCAACAGGGAGAAAAAGCCCAGTTAGGAAAGGAAACAAGGAAATAAATAAACTGCAAGAGAAGTAATAACAATAAAAATAAAAATTTTCAAGGTAATCAACATTATATTAGATCTACCATATATAAACTATAAAAACTAAAAATAAGATAGAAAGGGGGTGCCCGAGTGTACCCTTAAACAAGAGAACTCTAACGCAAGACGGTGGAAAACCATGATACATAGGCTATGGCACTACCCAAGCCTAGAGAACAATGGTTTGATTTTGAAGAGTCCTTCTCCTAGAAGAGCTGCTTACCATAGATAAAGAGTCTCTTCTACCCTTACCAAGAGGAAAGTAGCAGTAGTTAACCCCTTGAGTGAAGAAGTACTGTTTGGTAATCTAAGTGTTGTCAGGTGTATGAGGACAAAGAGAGAAGAATGCGATGCCCTAGTCAACCTACTGCCTACTGTAAAGTAGATCACACCATTTGTTTTCAGCCGATAGTAGCCTTTATATTATTTCTAATCAGCATAGCCCAGTGGCCTACTTCTTCCAGGATCGCAAAATTTAGGCTCCACATAAGTCAGTATATATTATAGTATCGCAAAAAGTGTTCAAACCTACTGTAACTCACTCTGCCTTTCTTCAACCCTACTCCTACAGTAGAATCTGTAAGTTTTTGAAGACTTCTCATAACATAGCTAAAGGAATGAATTTCATATTAAAATTTCTTAAAATAAGAGTGAATTTGGAGGAAACAGATAAACGGATTTTGAGTGAAGCGAAAATCTATTTTGGGTGAGATGGCCATGTCGTCCTGATGGAAGTTCCTTAAAGTAGCTTCCTAAGGGATATATGTACTACAGTGATATTCCCAGAGAATTTTACCTTTAGGTATCCAGAATTCTAACTCCTGGCGCAAATATCCTTAAAATTTCTCCAAAGGATATCGCATAATATCAGCGGACGCATTCTTGACACGCCTCCATAGCAATCTGCACCCCAAACAGCGTTTTGGCTTCGAGGAGGATGTGGCAAAAGGGAGCCGTCCAAAGGCTCTCCCTGCTCTCATAATACTATTGGGAATACAACAGTGCCATTCCCACGACGGCGGACATTCCTTGTAGCATTGAGCGTGGTGTTACAGATACAGTACCACGGGAGGGATACTGTGAAGATCTTTTCTTTTAGGAGAGATGGGTGGGTCCATCAGGACAACATGGCCATCTCACCCAAAAATAGATTTTTCGCTTCGCTCAAAATCCGTTTTTTGGGCTCAAGCCATGTCGTCGTGATGGAAGCATACCAGAGCATTAGTGTATCTGTGGATTTTTAATCAGTGCCTTAACCTTATAGCAACCTTTTCTATGGTCATGGGGACCACATGAGACAAGGGACGTTACCGTTATTCGTCACCATCACTAATCATAACCAATGTTAGTGCTTCCTGCCTCCTACAAGGAAGAGTCATTCTAGACAGTAGAAAAGGGATCTTGAGGTTAACATACATAGGTGCCGTCCCTTTAAGAGAGGGATGGGTAACTTCACCAAGACTGAATGAGACGTTCAAATGTGACGTCTTATTATCACTTCGGTGTCCCAGATCAGTCGTAGGGAGCCTGATCTATGTGGAGGGGGCGTCCCCACCCATGAAAGGACCAGCAGAGTCTTGGGACTTTCGTGCTCTAATTTCTGTTAGAGAAGCGATTAAAGAGGGACAGATCTCAGTCTTTTTTTATCTCTTCAAGCGTTTGATGCGTGTTTTCTCCAAGCTCTTAACGCATCTTTCCGGTGTGCCCTTAGCACCAGTTCTGTCACTATAGCGAACTGGGGAAAGTTTAGCGCTTTTTCCTGTTGGCGTTTTGGTATTCTGACTGAATACCTGAGTCTCTTGACAGACCTCACGAGTTCCTTTTATATTTCCAAAGGAGAGGAGAGTTGATGTGACTGAGGGCTTTGATGGTTTTTTAAACATCGAAACCCCTGAGCTGGAGAAACTTGAGACTTCTAGAAGCCTATCTTGCATTCGTGATGTCCCAGGAACCGGGTCATCTCTTTGAATGCACATTGGCCGGACACTTCGGGTGCTGCCCACTCCAGCCTCTTGATCAGGTATATTAATACCTGAACTATTTCTAGGCTTGACTTTGACGTGACTAAGTTCGTCAATCCTTTGAAGATACTTAGGACTGTGAGTCCGACATGTATCTTTCCTAGGACGAATGTTACTCTCTGTAACATGAATTCTAGATAGGAGGAAGGGGGGTGGTTGACTGGAAGGTTCCGAAAGACACCTTTCAGGTCTGACAAAACTACGAACACCCCTAATTAAAACAAGGTCTCTATGTTCAGAAGGATTAACATTCAGAACTTGTTGTTTTTTATGAACTTGTTGACTGGCAACAAGTTCAGAATGACTCATTGATATCTTGAGTCCTTCTCGTGAACACAAAACAGCCTTCCCAGGAACTCGATGAGCTATAGTTTTCTTACCACCTGTATGCTCTATAGCTCTCAGGTATACTTCTCCAGGAGGGTTTTGAACTGTAGGAGAAGGTAAGGAAATGATGGTAGGGACATTTCCGTTTCCCATCAATGGCTCATCTTGAATAGGCTTTGGACCGAAGGATCGAAGGTCCTGCGATACTGAGGGAAAGTTCCTCCTAGCCGAAGCGTCTTTATGCTTCGAGTAGTCAGTAGGCTTAGACTTTTGACCATCTGCCTGTAGCACCGTGGTTACTGGAATAGTGGGATGTTGTTGAGCATCTCGGATATTTCCAGCATTTTCGATCTCCTTTTTAGGTTGGGGACCCACAACCACAGAAGATTTTCTCTTTGAATGAATGCCCAATTTTTGGAGAAGACTTATGTTCTCCATGGTGGCGTTCTTAATTACTTCCTTAATGATCTTGTGTGAGAAGAGGTCTTTACCCCAGATGTTGGAAGATATTAACTTCCTTGTTTCGTGTTTCACTGTTGCGTCAGCGAACACAAACTCTCTACATGCTCTCCTGGCCTTCATAAAGGTGCAAAGGTCCTTCACCAAGATAGCCATATGCATTTTGGCTATGACCATAAGCACTTCTGGGGGTACTTTCGTAGGCTGAACAAAACTCTATGTAGTTTTGTAGAGAAAGGGATGTCGCAAGTCTCTCCTTTGACTCATGTTCATTACACAAGAGAGAGATAGGGAGAGAGATAGCATGGAAAAAAGGCTACTCCTTACTGTGAATGTATACAGTAATTAAGGATGTAAAAGTCTAATTTGACTGCCTTTTTCCAGAGAGAAGGTTCTAATAGAAGGGGAGAATGTACCATTCAGGCTTCCATGCAGCTACAGTACTATTGCCGACAAGGTACCGCCGATACACTGCCGGCCGGCAAGTTCAGCAATACCAGTACAGTCGGCGTGCTGCCAACTGAGTCAGCACTATCTGTGCCAGCCTGGCCGGCAGTACCCCGGCAACTGGACCTATAGCAGCAGTCCAAGGGAGAACTGAAGAACCTTGGGAACAGAAGGGACTTCCCTCTCACAGCCATCATGGTCTCCGGCAGCCATCTTGGCTGCCGGCTGGGCTGGCAGTTGCCGGCTAGGCCGGCAATTGCCGACAGATGATGTGGTTGGCGGCAAAATGCTCTGCCATCAGCCAAAGACATGGCTCGAGAGGGAGTCTGGCTGGCTCTGGCAACCTACCAGCAAAGGAAGGTTGCAAGATGCCAGCCTAAAGAAAGACAATGGCTAAGCCATCAAAAGAGGACAGTGGGGTAGGGAACAGGGTCCTGTAACGAGTGTGAAAGGAACTGGCAAAAATTGTCAATCCTACCACCTGTAAAAAAAACTCTGTTTCGGTATCGGCAGAGTCCCAGGGAACAGGAGAGACTCAGTTCTCCAACCCAGA
This sequence comes from Palaemon carinicauda, assembly GCF_036898095.1. Taxonomy (NCBI): domain Eukaryota; kingdom Metazoa; phylum Arthropoda; class Malacostraca; order Decapoda; family Palaemonidae; genus Palaemon; species Palaemon carinicauda. The sequence continues at coordinate 67,291,169 of NC_090733.1, forward strand.
GATTGCCGACACAGTTAAGGGTATGGCGGCGCTGCCGCCTCCTCTTAACAAAGAAGAAACAGAGTTCCAGTGCCACGTATCTTAGGCTAAAGAAAATTACTCTTCAGCCCAGAGTACTGTGGCATAGGACTAGTCTTTTAATCGCAAGGAGAAGATGGTATCCTACCATAACTTCAAGTGCGGCTAATGAGGGCTAACCTCCATTGCTGGCCACCTAGCCGGCAGGGGAATGATGGTATCCTACAACCCATTCCCCCTGCCGGCAGGTCGCCGACATAAGACTAAATACTCTGAGATTCTGACTAAATCCCAAAACCCGATGGTATACCACAACCAACGGTTAAGGGAAGAGTCAGGACAAACCCTAAGTTAGCCATGTCTGAATAAAATTCAAGGCACGGCTACTAGGGTTGTAGCCTGAGGCTACACTCAGAGGGAGAGAGATTACCCTTAATTCTCCGAAGAGACGTGTAATGTTTCATAACATTATAGGAGGTATCAGTCTCCACTGAATGAAAACAAAACACGAGGGTAACCGGGGAAAGTTGGAACGTATAGTAAAACGTCTAGGTAAGGTTACCTAGGCTATATGAGATCTCGGTTACCTAAATCACCGAAACTCTAACTATACGATCGACAGAGAAAAGGGAAACAAAAATTATGCACATTATCAAAACTTTACACGAGTAATTGCCTAAATAGCTATATAATTAAAATAATTAAATAAAGCTACTAAAAACTGGAAGTTGTTCTGCTATCTAAATAACACATGCATAACAAACGATGGCGCCATGGCGCCTCCAATAACTGGCCTAGCTCTTAAACACAATAAAATACTCTAATTTCATTGTGAAAAAGGAGCTAAAATATACTCATAGTAAAGACCCGATACTCAACTTTCCAGAGGCGGAAGATGATGGAGAAAGCATAATAATAATCATGTAAAAAGATCGAAAAGTTAGATCACCAGGAAATATCACCGAGCGAGATCGCTACAAAAAAAAAGAATGTCCGCCGTCGTGGGAATGGCGCTGTTGTATTCCCAATAGTATTACGAGAGCGGGGAGAGCCTTTGGACAGCTCCCTTTTGCCACATCCTCCTCTAAGCCAAAACGCTGTTTGGGGTGCAGATTGCTATGGAGGCGTGTCAAGAATGCGTCCGCTGATATTTTGCGATATCCTTTGGAGAAATTTTAAGGATATTCGTGCCAGGAGTTAGAATTCTGGATATCTAAAGGTAAAATTCTCTGGGAATATCACTGTAGTACATATATCCCTTAGGAAGCTACTTTAAGGAACTTCCATCACGACGACATGGCTTGAGCCCAAAAAAAGCAGTTGCACAATATGGCCTAAGTCCAACTTGGTTTTTCTGCCCTGGGACTACAGTATGTCATGTGAGCTTTCAGTCTCCTTGTGACCAAGCTATGCTCGTGGGCTTTATTGCCAAGTCTTCCTTTGACATTTTTACCTAAATGATGAACATTTAGGGTGCATTACTGATAGTGATAAGGACAATATTTACTGATACTGTTAATAGTCTGGTGATATATAATTACTTCTAGTGCTATTTTCATAAAAACTAGAATATGTAGGTCATGGTGCAAATATGATTGTGATGACCATAAATAACCTATCAAACTTTTATAGTTTGATTGTTGCTAGTCAAAAGGTGGTTGCCCCTGTGCAAGGGAAAGATATTAAATTTCAGGTGAATGATGTCACGCTAGACTATAAATAATGACCCCACCAACCCAAAATTCCTCCTCAAACTTGACAATGATTAAGAGATGCCATAGTTGAAAGGACTGATATCTATAGTTTACTAAAGGCTTTATTTACATAAATTACCTGCTGCCATAATTTAGTTACTTGTATTCACTTATAATACTTACCTGCTACCTTTACTTACCTTACCATGAATGTGTTTATTTGTCTGTCTTTAATCATATTGTTTACCTAAAGGTTATATTTATCTAACTGTCCTATCTTGTGTTCTTTCAACAGATCTTGTCACCTGTGTGAGGCGAGAGCACCTCCTAGAGGATGAAACATTATCTATGGATGAGGAGGATCTAGTACCCAAATGAGTAGGTCTAGGAAAAGTACAAATCTCAAGAACAAACGTTGTTTGGATAAGGACATCAGATACCCCAATATTCCCAACTTCCTTCGAGTGCTTCCAGAGCATGTTCACTGTGACCAAACAAACCTCTATACAAGACAGAAAGAATTTGGTACAACATTTTCCACTAATGTCCATGAACTGATGGTGTTCATTGGCAACATCATCTACATAGCTATGATACAGCTGCCACGCATTGAGGACAACTGGTTAATTATGATAGGAATCCCACAGGTGGCTTAGGGGATATTTTTTAAGCAGTTTGAGGTTATGAGTCCCTTATACGCTTAAACAATATTTTAAAAGCTTGGCTTACTGTGGGCCAATTCTTCATGATTTGGGCCCTTTTCTCAGCTACTACGAGGCAGGTCAAATATGCTGCTGAGATTCCAACACAGACAGTAGATGAAGTAATGGTGGCTTATATGGGGATAAGGTCTGGATCCTTATGCCAGTACATCCTGGAGAAGCCAGACTAATTGTGTACAAGTTTTTCTGTAGGGAAAGCACTGATGGCTATAGGAAAGGCATTCTACTCTTCCAAGGAGAAACAACACTTTCAATCCTTTCAACTTATATCAACTACCAGTATGACCTCCTTGTCAAGACTCTCAAGAAAGCAAATCAGTCATCCATCAATGCAGATAACTGATTTACAAGCATTAGCTTGGTGGAGTAACTCGAGAAACAGTATGGCTGCATATATGTAGTTACAGCAGGAGGGACAAATATGATTGGGTATCCAATGCTGATGCGCATCATTGATATTAAGAAAAAGGCTGTACCATGAAGGAAACATGAAGTCTAACTCAACAGATGGGAATTTTGTAATGAAGGGGATGGACAACAATATTGTCACCATTCTTTTTTCAGATGCTTGTGTGGAGACACTGAACACCATATTGTGTCATAACAGGCAGCAGAAATTGGAGGTGCCATGTCCCAATGTCACCAAGGAATAAAATGAAAAGATAGGGGTAATTGACAAGAGTGATATGATGACATATCTGTACAAATCAATGAGGACAAGACAGTGGTATTTGCAATATATGGCTCCTCTACAAGAGAGATTGCAAAGCTCATGTCTCTCAAGAACTCTAGGCTTGACATTTCCAGGTTTACAAAGTGTTAAAAGACCATGGCACTAAGGCTGACACCTCTTTCCCAGCACTGTAAGCCAATTCAAGTACCAAAGAGAGGCCAAAGCACCAGCCTACCACATAAAAAAGGAATGACACCAGGGAATGGCATAGACCCATCCCTGTCACCAACAGACAGACCAGCAAGCACTGCTCCTTTACGAATAATATCCACTACACCCACTGGATGTGCACTGTCTGCCCATGTCTCCCCACTCGTCAGACACACACAACTAATTTTTTACCTTCCATAACTTTTCCAGATTATTAGCTAAGTACCTCCTGTACCGCATGTGTATCACACACGCTCATACACTGTAACAGTATTTCTATCTTTTGTAGGTATCATTATCGCTCTCCCTTCACACTGATAAAGTGTTTAAGTCTGTCTGTTCAAGAATCATTGTGTTACAATTTTTGTGATATCCTTTCTTGGAACGGCTTGTATATAAATTCATGATCCATTGAAATAAAGTTAGTTGCACTCACCTCGCCTCTCAGTTACAACCTAACGGCTCTCTCTCACAATTGGTGACTAGCGGAGTGTCCGCTCCATCTTGCTGACCCCTCACTGCTTTGCCCTACTGGCAAAGACTAGGTATCTATTGATCGCCTTAAACTTGCGTATATCCTGTAAGAAAGACCCGCCTATAGTGCACCTCTCCAGAGCAGGGCACCCTCTTTCACATGTAGGGTTTTTTTTGGGGAGGGGAGCCATGTACCACACGTGTATCAAACATGCTCATGCACTGTAACGGAATTTATCTTTTTTCATATATTGTTATCACTCTCCCTTTGCACTGATAACCTGTTTAAGCCTTTCAGTTAGTGAATCATTGTGTTTGAATTTTTGTGACGTTCTTGAACCTGATCATACCACATTTGCCAGATATATCATCTCCTGTTCTATTTTTAGATTTTAATTGTAATGTTCTTATCATTTATGATTTGTCGTAATGCTATTTCACATTTTCATAACAGTTATCTTGTAATTAAGCCAGTCAATTCAGGAGAAAAAGGCCGAATAAGAAAAAAATAATGGAAAGTTGGAATAAGGTTCATTATCTTTGTGATAGGGTAATTATTAACATTAATTTAGCCGCAATCTTGGAAAATTGTTGGCATAAAATAGTTTTTTTTTATTGCAAATATTTCACTTAGGACTCAATTTATATGAAAGTTTACTGATACACAAAATAATCGTCATAAAATTTCCTATAGAATTGTATATATATTAACTTTTTTTTATTTTTTGCACTGTTTTGGTGCCAGAGTACAATGATATTTGAGTCAATTTTTTTCCTACTCTTTGCGCCTGAATAGCATGTGTTTATTTTGCTTGCATGCAATATTAAATAATGCTTCAAGCTTCTAAGCTAACAGTAGGTCTTTTGTTTCAGGACTATGAAAACAGACCCATAGCCTGTCAGTGATTGCTATATTATGAAAAAAATATCTTCATTAAAGAAATGCTTCATATGTGAAGGAGAACTTGCCGAGGGTGAGACTCAAGAAGTTGAAGAAAAAGATATGCACACATTGACAGACTACAGCGTTGAAGGGAAAGATGAAAAACAATATCAATTAAAAGGCCTGAAAAGTGTGAAAGTTTATAAAAAAGGTAGGAAGGTGCACATGAAAGCAAGGAGTGCTGAAGCTTTTCGGTCAGTATGGGAACCCTCTCAAGTGCCTACAACATCTCGGATTGTGTTTTTATGTGGAAAAGAAGCTTCACATGATTTTCTTGAAAAAAAAAAAGCAAAAAACTTTCAAGTGAGCTGGAATCTGTCCATTGTGTGGAGGCTCTTCATGATATGGACGTTATTTTGAAAGTGGGTGAAATGAGAAATGATGAGTGGGGCCAAACAGTATGTACTCGCATATCTATTGTAGTTGATTTAGTTGCTGCTTAGGCAAGGTACCATGCATGAAAAAATTCTACCAAGCATATCCTGGGATGAAACATGGTCGTCCATAAATGATACAGTTATAGATGCAATGGCACATGCTTCTAACTACCTGGAAGAAAATAGAGAAAAATATAAATTTTTTTCAGTAAGATTTTTTAGGCATATGAGGGTGAGCTACCAACTGAAAAAAACAATAAAGTCTGAACTGAAAGGAAGATATGGAGAAGATATTATTGTTTCAGTGAACAAAAACAGAAAGCCTGCGGTGTGTTACCTCAACACAGGAAAAAAATTCTCACTGATACTTGGTATGAAAAACAGAGAAGTAAGGACGATAAAGAAGAGCGACTTAAAGTAGTAATTGCAGTCGCAAATATAATTGCTGAAGATATAAGGTCCCAGATATATGAAACTGGTCTGTATCCATGTCCAGAAAATTTCTTAACTGACATGGATTCTTTGATACTAGATACCCTCAGCTGTGTTGTTAAAACTGTTGTACCAAAGAATAAGAAAGGTGATAAAAGTAAATGGGATAAGAAGTGCCCAGCAATGTCACATGCTATTCTGACTGCAGCTAGACCGCATATTTTCATATCCGCTCTACAAATAGGCCTTTCTGTTCATCTAAGTGAGAAGTATGTTTCTAAGCCCCTACTGAATGTACTATCTACCTTGGGATTATGTGCTTCCTAAGCTGAGGTATCGCCCTTTCAAGTACCAGCTTTACATCATCCAGCCAGGGAACCTCAGACTGACTCAACTACACAGTTTGTGTTTGACAATGCTGATGTGAACATTTGTGTAATTGATGGATTCAACACTTTCCACAGTATGGGAAGGACTCGGTGTGTCACGCCTTCTCGAAATGATCCTTCTTCAAATCAGCCAATAAGATTACAAAAGATTCCCTGTGCATCCTCTGTTGGACAATTTGGCCTTATTCACATTAAATCATTTGAAAACAGAGGTGCAAATATCAATGAAGTTTCCACCAATGTGTCAGTAACCACAACGGAACTCTTGTGGCTCTTTGGAAAATGGAAAAAGAAGACAGAGTGTCCAGGATAGAATGGTTTCTTGGAGAAATGTACTGCTCACTTGCCAAATGATGTGTCCCAAATCTTATATCTTCCATTTACAAATGTTCCACCTACAGTTCATGACACCATATACACAGTATTTAACCAAGCTGTAGAGAAATCCAAAGAACAGAAACAATAAAGTTGCTTTGTAACCTTTGACAAACCCTTGTATATGAAGGTTCGTGACATTGTAGCTAAATGTCATTAAGGTTCTCACCTAAGTAATGTTATTGCATGCCTTGGTGGTTTCCACTTACTGATTACCACATCTTATTATTATTATTATTACTAGCTAAGCTACAACCCTAGTTGGAAAAGCAAGATGCTATAAGCCCAAGGGCTCCAACAAGGAAAAATAGCCCAGTGAGGAAAGGAAATAAGGAAATAAATAAATGATGAGAAAAAAAATTAATAATAAATCATTCTAAAAACAGCAACAACAACAAAACAGATATATCATATGAAAATTATAAAAGACTTATGTCAGCCTATCACTGAATAAAGAGATAGCGGTACAGTCCTAAATGTAAATAAACTACAGTATGTACAGTACGTAAAAATAATACAGAAAAATATCATGAACTGTAATATTTCCTAATTACATGATTATTATCATTATTATTACTAGCCAAGCTACAACCCTAGCTGGAAAAGCAAGATGCTATAAGGCCAAGGGCTCCAATAGGAAAAAATAGCCCAGTGAGGAAAGGAAATAAGGAAATAAATAAATAATGAGAATAAATTAACAATAAATGATAGGGATATGACATAACTAGACATCTGTGTATTGAATAGAGAAAGCCATTCACTCACAAGTCATATGGAATTAATAAGCCTTTTCATCACGACTCACCAACTGAGAAAATATTGATTGGTCATCAAATACAACATAGAAACACTCCACTACAAATGAAGCAAAAAATCCACCCGTTTCCTGTACTTTATAATTAAGAAAAAAAAAAAAAAAAAAAAAAAAAAAAGGTGCCCTTGGCTACATCATGAATGGAAGTGGAATAAGAGAACTTTTTAATACTGCATATGAAAGCGAATGTGTTGACAAACTGTTGACTGGGCATGATTATGCAAGAGCTCTCAAGCCATACTGTACATGCAGCACTGGTTACACTAATTTTGAATAAATCTGATCGGTCTTCTGATGAACAGTCAACCATGGCAAGAAACTTACAGAAAATCAACTCTACGTTGATTGACAATGAAGTGATAGGAAATGTGATTTGCAAGTTTAGTGGTACATTGAGTATGATGAAAAGTAAAGGTACAACTGCAAAGCTCTGGATGCAGTATTTTGAAATGATAACATTGATAGAACAGTTTATTGAATCAGAGCAATTAGGTAACTGGAAACTACACCTGGAAAAAATCAAAAGATGCTACTCTATTTTCATGCCAGTGGTCATTTCTTGTATGCAAAACAGCTCAGTTGTATTTACAAGACACGTCAGACATGAAGGAATGCATAACCCCAAAGGAATATGGAGATTATATACCAAAGGGTTATTTGACAATAAAAAGGTCAAAAATTTTTTTTGTCAGGCATCTGGTCTGACATGACAATTGAACACACTTTGATGCATTCCATGAAGAGTTCTGGTGGACTGACCCATGGTAGAGGAATGTCAACTCTGCTAATCTGATAGGTTTTTGGAATGCCTATCAATTTGAGGATCACAGAGATAATTGAGGAGTATTGTGATATTGCTTACAATATAGGAGAGCAGCATATAGATGTCAGAAAGGCTTGCATTTCAAGAGACAATGATCTTCAGCACTTTGTATGTTGGTTCTGATTCCACCCATCCTTTCCAGATTTTGATGGGATTATGTTGATAAGCACAGGAGTAACGGGAGATACAGAGACAAATCCTTATAATGCTAATGATGCAGGAGTAGTTTCAATATCAAATATTGTTGGCAGTAACTTTGCAAAGTCAAGTTTGCATGGAGGAATGGATTCAAACTCATAGGAGCTACCATGACATGAGTAAAAATAAGAAATGATACATGTCTAGTTGAACCTGAGATGTTATTTAGAAGAATTTCATTCTCCAAGAACTCACATGAACTATTCAAACTTAACTTTGAGTATGAACTAGCTCCATATACCTTGTCCATTTTTTATGAAATTGGAATGAGCAAAACTAAGAAATCCATGATGTATGAAACATTTGCACGTCTTACTGACACAAGAATTGTTGGAGATACTGTTTTTGTTATTAATGGAGGATTTCTGATGCATCGAGTTGTTTGGCAAAAAGGAGAGATGATTTCAGCCATGCTAAAGAAGTATACTGAATATGTAAAGAATTACTACAAGAGAAATGCCATTGTTATATTTGATGGATATCCTGAAAATCTAGCAGACAAAAGTACAAAATTTGCTGAGCGTGCTCGGCGAATGATTTGTTCTGCCATAGACACAATGCCCGTAACAAGTCAAACCCGGTTTCTTTCAAATGAGAGAAATAAGATCCGGCTTATTAAAATGCTCACCACTAGACTGATCAATGAGGGTTATACAGTAAAACTGGCTTCTGAAGATGCAGACAGCTTGATTGTGGCTACTGCTATTGAAGAATCTACCATGGCTGAATCAGTAACAACCGTAGGAGAAGAAGTAGACTTATTAATCATCCTTACAGTCTTGGTTGGACCAAACAAAAATATATACATTATAAAACCAACCTCCATGAAATTTGGATCAGTCATCATAGACAACATTCTCTTCTTACATGCATTAGTGGGTTCGACACTACTTCTGCCTTTTTTAAACAAGGAAAACTTAAGTTCATAAGGCTTTTGGAAAAACATGAAGAACTAAAAAAACTATATGCTGAACCTGCATAGATTGCTGAAGCAGAAAAGAATTTCATTCTTCACTTATATGGGCATAATAAATGTGAGTCCCTTTCTGATTTGAGATATCTGTGCTATGCTTAGTCAGTAATTCAAAGTAAATTCCCTTTGGTTTCTCTGCCTCCTACAGATCCTTACGTACATATATATCACCAAGTACAGAAGTGGCTGGGAAATGACTTATGCCTCAACAAATTGGGGTTAGATTACAACTAAAAAAGGATATGTCCCAGTCACTAAAGATAAAGAACAGCTCCACCAGACCTGCTCAACATTGTCTCATGCAAATGTGATAAAGTTTGCATGACTGCCACCTGCAGCTGTAGAAAGGAAGGATTAATATGTGTTTCTTGCAAGGGGTAGTCATGTTCAAATTCTGACGTAATTGATGATGAAGAGGACTGTGACGGTAGCCTTGATGCCACATTAGAAAACTCCTCGGTGTCAGAGGGTGAAGAACTCATGGAATAGAATAATCAGAATATATTAAATGAGGGCCAGTGACCCATTCCTAATGAAAATGAAATACAGTTTAAAAGAAAGTGAACAAACCTTCATGGGGAGGTTGGTTCAAGGCCACTCCACAAGGGATGGTTTCCGGCAAGAGATAGATAGATGGATATATGCCAAGCTGTTATCTTATCTTACAACCATTCTACAAAAGAACCAAACTTCTTGTCATTACTTCTCTATGAAGAACAATGTAGTTCGCTATACTACCATTACGAGAAAACCAATGGTATCCTGGAAATCAATACTTCTAATTGGGTAGCAAGAACTGGTAAAGCATTGTTCAAGTTGATAACTCCATAATTAGGGTGGATGGTAGGGTGTAAGGGTAGTAATGCTGGCAGTGAGTTTTCACTTTCTGTCCTAAGCCAGACACAAAAAGAGGAAGGACACCCTTGAGACAAATTTTGGGGATTGGAGGTAGGCAAAAGAAGGCGCAAACATTTTCGTAGGCTTGGCACGGAAACGGTGTGAAATATAAAAAATATGCATAGAAGAGTAATTATAGGAAATCTTGCGCAAATTATTCTATGTATTGACATATTTTCTGGTAAAGTGAGTCCCAAACGAGATCTTTGCAAAAAACTTTTTTTTGCCACCATTTTTCTAAGATGGTGGGAAAATCCTGGGCAGTAGAGGGGGGTAAAATTTATACGTCATTAAATACAATATTACAAAGATAATGAAGCTTGTTCCAGCTTTCCTTGAATCATTTCAATATTAAATCACCTATTGACTGGCCTAATTGTAAAGTCCTTTTATGTGTTTGTAACTGTTAACTTGTAATTCTAATTTTCTTTTACGTTTGTAACAGTTAACTTATAATTGTAATATCCTTATATATATTTGTGACCATTAACTTATTATTGTAATGTAATTTTTATGGGTAATAATTAACTTATAATTGTAATTTCTGTTTATATGTTTGCAACTATTACTTATAATTTTCATGTTTTATCCTTTAACGCTATTCTTTTCATAATAAACATTAGAATTTCATTCCATTTAAATAAAAATGTCCTCTAGGTAATGATTAAGCATATGAAATGTATATAAAACATTTTCTTACCAGAGTCAGATATATACCGTGGTAAGTGAAGGTCACCAGTGTGTTTAGAACTTATATATGAGGTGAAAAAATTTGCTCATTCCTGGACGAGCATATCATGGTAACAGTGAGATCTGACAAGTAGTCCACATGGGCTATATCTTTGATGCAACTTTTCACCTGCTAAGTCCAGTGAAGGTAGTGAGGGGCAGTGGGGTTGCCAGCTACCCCTTGCACTCACCAGTATGTCTGAGCCACTTTTAATTGCTGTCAAGACTTACTAGGGGGGGCTGGACAATTTGTATAAATAACTACAGGTTTGTATTGTTAGGAAAAATACGAATTACTTTCAAATTTGTCATTTGTTCTCACACCACTACAAACCCTATGCTATTTATAGGGATGATTCACACATTAGGAGGGGGGAAGTCTGACCAACTGGCTTGGCCTTTGACCTGGGGTTTTCCCATACGGGCTTGGCATGTAATTGAGAGAAACCTTGACACCTCACTAAAACTTTGTGCAATGTACTGATAGCTGCCTGTGCAACCTGTGCGCGTGTGATACTAGCAATGTGACTGTCTGTATAAGATTTCTCCGAGATAATTAGAAATCTTAACATCAAACCTTGACACCCCATTTCCACCTCGCTGGGAGTATTGGAGACGTAACAAGTATTAATTCTATAGTAGATTAAACAAGATAAATGGTTATTACCTGCAGATACGTGAGGCTAGCTTGCAGAAGATCCATGGTGCTGTTCCCCAAGAGAGGGGAAGATAAAAGAAAGAGCCAGTCATTCTTACACATTCATCCCAGACTAGTCCCGGGTAACCTATGTTCACAGCCATTTGCTACTTGTCCATCAAGGAGCCTGAGGTATTCTAAAGCACTTGTTGTGCAGCCATTACATGACCAATGGAGAACGTCTTCATGCTCCTGTGGGCCTCGTCTTGCAAGTAGTGGGCGGTGAAGGTCATCTGATGCATCCACACAACCGCTTATAGCCTCTGCGTCATAGAAAAGTTACATTTAAAAGCCAGTGACATACTTATATGCCTGACATCATGAGCTCAAGGTCGATGAGCAGAATGGGGGTTGGAATTCACTGCATAGTCAATGACCTTGCAAATGCATGCTGAGATGGTATTCTTTGTGACCCTCCTCTTGACCTTCCCCATGCTGACAAAGAGTGCTGACACTCTGGGGCGAGCTACTACAGTGCATTTTAGGTAATACCTCAAACTCATCACTGGGCAAAGTGACAGTTGATCTGGGTCATCAGTTACGTAACAAAGACTCCCAATCTGAAAGGGCCCGAATTTAGGATCAACTACAACAAGATTTTGAGTCTTACCAATAAACTCAGGAACGAAGCTGGGCGTTACCTCCCCCATCCCCTTGAATGGGCGGAGTTATAGAATACCCCATGGGGTTCACTGACTCTTTTGGCCGAAGCAAAATCGAGCAGGAAAACTGTCTTTAAAGTGAGGTGGTAATCTGTTGCCTGGTGTAATGGTTTGTAGGGAGTAGAGACAGAAGGATGTGAACCACATTCCAAGGAGGAGGTCTAACTTCCGACTGGGGGCAAATTAGCTGATAACTTCATATGAGGAGACACAATCCAACGAAGAGAAAAGATCAATGCCTTTCCGTCTAAAGACAAGGTTCAAGGCTGAGCGGTAGCCTTTCAGGAGAAGCTTTTCCACCTGAAGGTAAATAAGGAGCGCCACTATTGCTGGAATATGGGCATTGAGGGGAGAAACACCCCTTCCATGACACCAACCCCATAAGACAGTCCACTTGGCCTGGTAGTCTGAAGCTGAGGATCTTTATAGGTATCCAGAAATCCTTCACACAACCTGTTGCAAAAAGCCTCTCTGCGAGAGGATATGATGGATAGTCTCCAGGCGTGAAGACGAAGGGATTCTACTGCTCTGTGAAAGATGCTCAAGTGTGGTATATTGAGTAGCTCATATTGTGGAGGGAGTTCTCTCGGGAACTTCGTCAGGAACTCCAGAAGGTCTGGAAACCATTCTGCGTGATGCCATAGAGGAGATATGATCGTCATGAGCAGGTTGTTGGATGCCCTCGTCTTATTGAGCACCCTTCTCCTCAGACAGAGTGCGGAAAATGTGTACACGTCAATATTGTCCCACTGTTGTTGGAATGAATCTTGCCAGAGAGCCTGAGGGTCCAGGACTTGGGAACAGTAGAGCAGTAGCCTGAAGTTCAGACACGTAATGAACAGATCCACAGTCAGGGAACCCCACAAAGTCAGGACTTTGTTGGTTATCAGAGGATTCAAAAACCATTTGAAACCCACTATCAGAGTTTCTCTGCTCAGGTTGTCCTCGAGCACATTCCTCTTCCCAGGAATGAAGCGAGGTGATAGGGACACCGAGTTGTCTCCTATCTATCTTAACATCTCTACTTCTAGATTGTATATGGATTGCAAAAAGGTATCACCCTGTTTATTCACCTAAGTCACTACTGTAGTGTTGTTGCTCATCAGTATCACAGAGTGACCTGCCAAAAAACTGGTGGAACTGTTGGAGGGCAAGAAGGGTTGCCCTCATCTCTGAGAGATTTATGTTCTGGTATCTTTTGGACTCGGGCCATAGCCCTGAGACTAAGTGGTGTGTTTGTAAAGCGTATCAATTTCAGGGGAAGGACGAGATGGTCTGGCGGAGGGACCATTAAAGGTCTGTCAACTGCTCTAGTCCCATGGGGACTAACATATCCAGGGAGTCGGTGTGCTATCTCTACCTGGATTTCAGCCGCCATTGGAGAGATCGAATTCTGAGGCAGCCGTTGGTCACTAGACGGGCCATGGATGCCAGGTGACCTAGGAGACACAACCACTCCTGGGCTGGAAGCTCTTCTCATCTGAGGAACGGGCTTGCTACCTTCCTCAGCCTATGTATTTCATCATCTGATGAAAACACTTTCTGCAATTTGATGTTTAAAGTCACAGCTAGGTATTGTACCAACCGTGTTTCACACAATTGTAATTAATTCCTTTTGTATATATTATGCTTGTATCTTCGCTCCTCCCTCGCACTAAAACGAACATGAAAATTCCTGTCTGGTTTTTCCTCTGTAATATTGTCTGTCTTGTGAACTTGTTATGTCCTGTTGCCTTGAGGTTTTGTATATAAGGAGAGTGTTCCACAATAATATAACTCAGTCATTTCCAATCTGCCTTTGAGTTCACACCCTTACTCGGCGCCGTCACATTGGTGACCCCGGAAGTCGACTCGCTCCCACTGCCTTCCACCCCCACCTCCCTCGCCCCTCCATCGTTGGTACTATGACGGAGGCTGACTGTACTCCGGCAGTTGGCACTGCGGCCGCCCCATTGAAACTTTCACCGTTCGCTTGGTTTCAACGCGCTGAAGTCCACTTTCGTATCAGGGGCGTGACTCGCTTAACCACCAAAGCGGATTATGTTCTCGCGGCGATACCCGAGGACACCTTCCCAGGAATATCTGACTGGCTTTGTGAACAAGGAGACACCCCAATAGTGTATGACGCCCTCAAATCATACCTTCTGCAGCAGTACTCGCCGTCGCCAGCCGCCCGTATAGCAAAGCTTTTTCAGCTCTCGCAACAACCATTGGGGGCCCAAAGGGCTTCGCTTGCCCTCAGGGAAATGACCAGTATCGCTCGCCTTCAACCTGCCGCAGACGGCTCTCCTCGTGAAGTGAACCTACTCCGTGCCCTTTGGATACGCCGTTTACCTGAACCTGTGGGCGCTGCCATACCCGATGTCGATAGTTTACCCATAAAGGACTTGATGACCAAAGCCGACGCCCTTATGGACAGCCACTTCAAGGCCTCCATCAACGCCTCCACCCCTGATGACGAGGATGCCTATTCAATGTCAACCGAAGCTGACATGAATGACGTAGGACATACACACCTACCCCGTGACGTGCCGAAGCGGCGACAAAGCCGCCCACCACCCACCAATCGCTCGCGCCCCAACGAACGACTTCTACAGCCACTTACTACCTCCCGTCCGCCGCAGTTTTGCTACTACCACTTCAGATTCGGGGCAACCGCGAAGAAATGTGCCAAAGATTGTCAGTGGCCAAAAAACGTGTAAGTAGGCCATCGCTTGTGGCGGTGGCCTCCCATGTTTCTAATCTTTTCTTTTTACAGGATGCAGGAACGGGCGTGCGATTTTTGGTAGACACGGGTGCTTGTCGTTCTCTTTGGCCAAGGAAACTCTTCAAGGCACAACGTAGTCTGTCTACATCTGCCGACGTCCGCTTGGTAGCTGCCAACGGATCTGCGATACCCACCTACGGTTACGAGATCCTCACATTATCGTTCGGAAACAGTAAATTCAATTAGAAGTTTCTCGTTGCTGACGTCACAATGCCAATCCTCGGTGCGGATTTCCTCTCTCATTTCCACCTTCTGGTCGATGTCGCCCACCGACGATTGGTCAACGCAGACTCGTACTTGTCGACACCTCTTCAACCCGCCCCCTCTAACCTCGCTCTCCACATCAGCGCACCCACAGATGCCTACGCCCACCTCCTCACGTCGTACCCGGAAGTTTTCCGTCCAGAACTTCGCCAAACGCCCACGGTTCCTGCCAAGCACGGTATTTATCACCATATCAAGACGACGGGACCCCCAGTCTTCGCAAAATTCAGACGTCTGGCACCGGAACGATTGGCAGCCGCCAAACAGACATTCGCCGAAATGGAGAAAATGGGCCTTTGCCAAAAGGCCTCCAGCCCATGGTCGTCACCCTTACACATCGTTCTGAAGAAAGACGGCTCCCTCCGTACGTGCGGGGATTACAGGCGCCTGAACATGCAAACAGAACCGGATCACTACCCCCTCCCAAACATTGCCGATGTAACCTCCTACCTGCACAAAGCGAAGGTCTTCTCTACGCTCGACCTCCTGAAGGGGTATTATCAGGAACCTATGAACCCAGAAGACATCCCCAAGACCGCCATCACCACTCCGTTTGGCACATACACCTTCAATTACTCCTGTTTTGGCCTTCGTAATGCTGGGGCAACGTATCAACGTCTCATGGATGGCATCTTAGGGGACCTCCCTTTCTGTGTATGTTAAGTGGACGACATACTTGTGTTCTCCTCCTCAAAAGAGGAACACCTCCATCACCTGCGCATCGTGCTCGACCACCTGCAACAAAACGGCCTTGTAGTCCGGTACGACAAGTGTACCTTTGGCGCCAACGAAGTGTCGTTCTTAGGGCACCGTATCACTCCTGAAGGAGTCCATCCCCTCCCTGAGAAGGTAGCAGCCGTTCAGAATTTCCCCACGCCCTCGACCGTCAAAGCTCTGCAGGAATTCTTGGGCATGATCAACTATTATCACCGTTTTCTGCCAGCCATTGCCGCCACTCTTGCTCCCCTCTACGCCTCCCTCAAGGGCAAGCCAAAGGACTTGAAGTGGGGTGCCCTTCAAGAAGCAGCCTTCTGCAATGCAAAGAAGGCCCTATCAACTGCTGCGGCTCTCACTTTTCCTATCCCACACGCCCCTCTCCTTCTCTCCACCGATGCCAGCGACGTCGCTATTGGTGCAGTACTCGAGCAGGTGGTCAAAGGCTCGCCCCGCCCATTGGCCTTCTTCAGCAGAAAACTGTCCAAGGCAGAATCGGGTTATTCTACCTTCGATCGAGAATTGCTGGCGGTGCACTTGGCTGTCCGTCACTTTCGCCATTTCTTAGAAGGTACGCCCTTCGTCATTTGCACAGACCACATGCCTCTGGTGCACGCCTTCACTCGACAGTCTGACGCCTGGTCCGCCCGTCAACGCCGACATCTCTCCGCCGTGGCTGAATACAATTGCACCCTCCAATACATCCCTGGGAAAATGAATCCCGTAGCCGATGCCCTGTCAAGAAACACGTTGGCTGCCGTTCAACTGGGATTGGATTACAACGCCCTGGCTGAAGCCCAACGACAGGATCCAGAGTATCAAGCTTGTAGGACATCCTGCACGTCCCTCCGTTGGGAGAATTTTCCCCTCGAAGACTCCAACACCACCCTCCTCTGTGACGTCAGTACTGGTAGACCGCGACCTTGGATTCCTACTCCCATGCGCCGACAGGTGTTTGATTTCATCCACGGCCTTTCACATCCCTCGTGCCGTTCTACTGCACAGCTGCTGAAGGCAAAGTTCATTTGGCACGGCATTTCTAAGGATGCTAAGGATTGGGTCCGTGCCTGTACTTCTTGCCAAACTTCCAAAGTACATCAACACACGGATTCAGGAGTGGGCACCTTTCCTCAACCTCAGCGTCGTTTCGCACACATTCACTTTGACGTTGTAGGCCCCCTACCCACATCACAAGGACATTGTTACCTGTTTACCGTCATCAACCACTCCACTTGTTGGCCTGAAGCCATTCCCATGGAAACTGCAACGTCCGCCTCATGTACATCTGCCTTACTCTCTGGATGGATTTCAAGATTCGGTATCCCTGAGCATATTACTTCTGACAGGGGAACCACTTTCACCTCTCAATTATGGACGTCGTTAGCGAATCTCCTTGGCATCACACTACATCAGACAACGGCCTACAACCCCGCTGCCAATGGAATGGTTGAACGTTTTCATCGCACCCTCAAAGCAGCTTTGATGTCCCGCTGCAAGGATTGCAACTGGTTTACTCAGCTTCCCTGGGTCCTCCTTGGACTAAGGACCACTCCTAAAGACGCCCTCGACGTCTCGGCAGCCGAAATGGTGTATGGCGACCCGTTGGTCGTCCCTGCCGAGTTTTTTCCTTCTACAACCTCCTCCGACGATCTCCAGCGCATACGTCACGTCGTGGGAAAATTTACTCCGTGCTGCCAGACTTACAAGCTCCCAGCGAAGCATCACATACCAACGGACTTGCACTCTGCAACGCACGTCTTCCTGCGCAACGACACCAGCAAGCCACCACTAACGCCCCCTTACACAGGCCCTTTCCTTGTGATCCGACGCAGTCCGAAAGCATTCCTCCTAAACATTCAGGGCAAAGAAGACTGGGTCTCCATTGATCGTCTAAAACCTGCTTATCTTCTGCCAGATGACCCGCCTACAGTTCGCCTCTCTAGATCAGGGCGCCCTATTTAACATGTACAGTATGTCATTTTTAGGGGGGGAGCCATGTACCAACCGTGTTTCACACAATTGTACATAATTCCTTTTGTATATATTATGCTTGTATCTTCGCTCCTCCCTCGCACTAAAACGAACATGAAAATTCCTGTCTGGTTTTTCCTCTGTAATATTGTCTGTCTTGTGAACTTGTTATGTCCTGTTGCCTTGAGGTTTTGTATATAAGGAGAGTGTTCCACAATAATATAACTCAGTCATTTCCAATCTGCCTTTGAGTTCACACCCTTACTCGGCGCCGTCACAGTATACCAGTCTCTGGGAGGGGAGCAGGGATGACCTCTCGAAGTTTATCATGAACCCCAGATCCTGACAAAACTCAAGTAGGCTGTCTCGGTGCTGAAGAAGGGTCGCCACCTAGTCTGCTAGGATTAGCCAATCCTCGAGGTGTCTTAGGAGACGAATGCTGATCCTGTGAGCCCAAGATGACACTACGGTGAACACCCGCGTTAAGACTTGGGGTGCTGTGGAATGAACGAAGCATGTCATCCTGAATTGGCATTGCCTGTTCTCATGTATGTTCCAGAGATACTTCCTCAAAGATGGATGGACTGGATCTGGAAGTATGCATCTTTAAGATCCAGTGTGCTCAAGAAGTCCTGTAGTCTTACCGATTGTATGACTGTCTGCCATCTCCATTCTGATCGGAGTCTGAAGAACAAATTTGTTCAGAGCCGAAAGATCAATGACTGATCTCCAGCCTCCAGACGCCTTTCTTTCACAATAAAAAGTCAGCTGAAGAAGCCTAAAGAGCCGTCGAGGACCTCTTGGAGAGCACCCTTCTCCAACATGGTCTGGACTTCAGCTCGGAGGGACAGCTCCTTTGCGTATTCCTTCGTGTAGGAGCTCGATAGGGCTGGATCCCAAATTAGTGGGGAGAGAATGAGTGAACGGGATGCAATACCCTAAATTAATCGTGGAGACTGTCCAGGGTTTGGTCCCATGCGGCAGCCACCTCTACTAGTAGTGTTGCAGGCAACACCCGTTGTGTGGGCAGGTGAGAGGATTGTCCTCCATAGTGGGAGCAACCTCTGCTGCATCCCTTACTACCTTTATCTACTCTGGAAGACTTGAAGCCTTTTTGGTCTTTTGCAGAAAAGGGCTGCTTAGACACCTTTTTGGAGGACCCTGCTGTCCTACTGGTCGAGGGTCTGATGGTCTGGGGCTGCTCCCTGGTAGGTGGTGGAGCCTTACCGTGGGAACTGGATATCAAGGGTTAGGAAGAAGGGAGACCTGGTTGGACTCCTTCCATCGTTCAACCGCCCCCTCAACCTCTTCTGGCTTGAACATTGCTGAGCCATCTAGGGTGGAATTTCTGAGCTTGGAGACCTCAGATTGAGGGATCTGCCTATGGAACCTTTCAATCAGAGCATTCTATCGCCTGAGAAATGCATTTACCATAGGTTATCAACCTGGTGAGCAAGAAATTCCATGGTGCGGTTGCGAATCAAGAGGCAAAGCTGGATAATCCTAATAGCTGGTCAGATATGTTGTCAACGGCACAGTTTGCTTTAAATACAGGATATAATGAGAGCATTGGAGATACTCCTTATTATTTAGTTTTGGGCCAAGATCCAAATTTGCCTAATGATGTTTTCATAAAAAAGGATGGTTTTCGAACTTACGTCGCCAATGTAAACAAAAGAGCTTTCAAGATGGCCGATAAATTTTTAAAGGTAGCACAGAATAGGAATATTCGTAGTTATAATCGGAGATTTGAAGCTCAACTGCATGACATTCAAACTACCGATCGTGTATATATCAAGAGACTTCAAAGTAGAGAGCACAACTTCGAATCTGCCTTTATCGGGCTATTCAGGGTAACCCATATCAATCATGATAAATAACAGTTAGAAGTATTGCAAAAGGAAATGTGTATGAAGTACATTCCTCTATTGTGAAAATTGTGTCCGAAAGCAAGCTGACGTGCTCAGACAATAACAATGTTTCAGCAATTTACACTGTTCGGGGTCCGAACGACTGGCCAGCTGGAGAATTTGTAAACATTTCTCAATGGTTTCATCATAAATTCTTTCTCGCAAGGAGAGAGAGAGAGAGAGAGAGAGAGAGAGAGAGAGAGAGAGAGAGAGAGAGAGAGAGAGAGAGAGAGAGGGGGGCACTTCTGCCTTTTAAAAGCACAATAAGTTGCAAACTGGCCTTAGTTAGATAAAGGTTAGCAATAGGTATAGGGCAACCGCTATGAGAGGCCTACGTTTTTTGCGGCATTGTGTCCGATAGCCGCTAGTGTGTGTGTGAATAGTGAATTGAGAATACATGAGGGCATAGTTTTTTATAAGAAGTTTAAATTATCTTTTAAGTCGGATGCTCACGTTTTAGTGATCAGTTACGATCCTGATGAAGTTGCAAGTCCACTAATTACGATTCTTGATCAGACTAGTGACTTAAAAAACGGTTAAAACAGTTTTCTGAGGACATTGCAGTACTTAAACTCTAGTCAATTCTCGCGAAAGTTCATAGAGCTCTTCGTAGATCACTGGATACTTTCGAAGACTTTGTAGTTTCAAAGGGGAATAGAGAGAAGCGTGGAGCTAATTGGATAGGTGAGCTGATAGGGAGTTGGACCAGGGTAATTACCTGTTCTGAGCTCGATCAATTAGAAAAAGCGCTCACTCATGAATCCCAGAATACCCACACAGTCATTAACAAAATTATTTCTCATACACATGTTTTAGATAAACAATTAAGTACTTTAATTTCAGCAGTAAACAAAGGTCAGGATGCAATAAGAGTTTTGGAAAATAGAATTAATAATATTGGGAAAGAAATAAATCAAATTCAAAGAAACGTAATTTATGTAGAAAGTGCTACACAATTTGCTTTTGTAGCTAGTGACCCAACTTTGCATTTGGAAAACGTAGTTAACCAAATTCAGAACATTTTAACCACGGGGGAAATATCTTCTGCTCTTCTACACCCAGGGGAGTTTTCAAGGATCTTGAAAATTATCCATGAAAACGTTCCACTGTTTATTCCGCCTGTAGAAAATAATATGCCAGAGTTTTATCGAATGTCATCTGTAACTGTTGATAAAGTAAAGAGTAAATTTTATTTTCTTGTAAAAATGCCTGTTAAAAATGAAGTTAAGTCGATGTGAACTCGAGTATCAGTCAGTCGACCCTATTTTGCTGTCAATAATAGAGATACTCTTGCAGTGTCATTGCCTAATTTGGAAAAATGTAAGATAGGGAAAGAACATGTGTTGTGTGAATCTGTGTATGCGCTTTTAGCGCCTTCAGCGCGTGAATGTTGTTTGATATTTAATTGGAAAATCCTAGTTTTGTACATAGTTGTATGTTTGAGATGAGAACAGACTTTTGAGAGGGAAATAGTTAATTTAGGACATCATTGGATTGTGTCTGTTAGACAGGAATGTGTGAAAAAGATGAGTCTAAGATACTGTCACCAGGGATTTCTATCCTGATTCATCAGAGTAGGTGCTCTGTGCAGGGAGACGGGTTCCGCCTACCAGGTCAGCGAAAAAAGAAGAGTGAAAGGATAACAGTTTGAGGCACTTCTGTTATGAACACTTCTATTACTATCCCAGATGTGAATGTGTCTCGTGTGTTAGTTCATCTTAATTTAACTAAATTAGGAGCCATGCCACTTAGTCACCTTCCCTTATTTGACAAACACGTTAATTTGTATACCGCTCACCATAGCTTGAGTTTAATGTTCTATGTAGTTGTCCTAGGTATCATGTTAGCAATCCTGGTTGGACTGACGTTATTCTGTACAATAGGTTTAGTTGCCCTACCTGTTCCAGTATAAAGGGGGGAGAGGCGGCCAGACCAGATATGCTGGTGAAACCTTCTTCGGTAGTGGGCGTTTTGTTGCCCCCAGAAGCAGATGTTTTGGGAAAGAGTTCGCATAATGAATGTGGGGGTGTTGGGAACACTCCAAAAGTAGGGGTGATTCCGGGGGGTCCCTGGGCATGCCAAATCTAAAGTAAAGTGCAGGTGTCGCCAAGAGTATACCTTTGCATGTAGGTATTGTTGTGTACACAAAGTTTTTTATTTCTGTACTAGTACATTAGTTTGGTGATACTTTTATCAATGTGATACAGCTGTTTAACTGTTGATGATAATGCGCATTAATTAATTCATGAAACAACTGTTTGAAGATATTTCATTATGTTTAAAGATATTACAATAATGTTTCATTATATTTAAAGACATTAGATGATATGTCATTATAATCACTAATGTCTGATAATGATTTTCCCTGCATAATATGGCCATGATATACCTTTGCGTAATTTCTGTTCAGTTCAGAGTAACATCTGTCATTATCCTCATTTCCCATGTTTTTATGTCTTAAGCCACAATTATCATACTGCCACATGACATCTTAGAGGTATCAACGGAGTTCTATCCTCCGGAGTGAATATCCCGAGAGTTATCATGTATAAATAAACGGATGTGTTAATAACAAGCCATGGTTTTCCTTCCCAGAATAGAGTTAACCTTGTCTCGAAGGATACGGTAGAGGGTAGGATATTTGGACAAGTGAGCCGTTACAACTCCCGATCTCAATGTGCTACAACTAAAATATTTCCGGTTGAACCATTCCCCTTTCGCATCGTCATCTTTGACGATTGCTTGGAGTGTTTCTGCATGGTTTTTTAGCTTTTTGAGCGATTTTCCATCGGGGAAGCTTCAGCTTATTCCACATCATCTAAGTTGAGTACCCTCCTTTTTGTGTTTGGATAATTTCGCGTTTCCACCCCGTGAATCTTTAGATTTACATGCATTTATTGTTCTGTGGCCGCCATACGGTTGGCTCCATTACACCATGTTACCAAATCACTCAGAAATACCTAGTTTTTTAGTCGTATTATTGAAGGAATATGTTTACAATTATTCTTTCGCAGTGTGGTATGATTATGTGTATCCCACCCCCTTTTTTGGTGTTTCGTGTGCGTTTTTTATCAGCATTGACGAAGGCTAGCCTACTACCCTACCCGGTGGTCATACCTCCCATGTAGTCGACTTGTCAAGCGGGGAGCTGCAGTCTTGAAGGTCCCTCTGGGAGTTGGATAGTATTTTCAATTGTCCTAGGGTAACTGTTTTCACTTTCCACTTAGCCTGTATGTGTGGCGAGGGGGCACAGGTCTTGGGAACTCATTCCCTGTGTCTACTTATGTTTACCCATTTGAACGCTTTACCCCTGTCCTAATGCTGTCAGATAGACCTCCTAGTGTCGCCTTAACCTTTCTTAGGCTTCCCTCTAAGTCTTTGGTAGGCTATGCCAGGTTGTGAGTACTTGTCATCAGATCTGTGAACTATCACTGCAGACCCATTGGAACACTATTCCTGTTCTTATGTCGCAGTTTGGCCTTTCTGTCATGCTGCCTCACCAATTTCTAAGTCTTCCATCACCACCCCTTTTTCCCTTACCATTGTGCCTGTTAGCATGCGTAACTGCTGTGGAACTTTGTTCCCATACCTGTCTATTCCCATGGCGGCTGAAGTACGCTTCGTCTCCATCCTTGGACAGGATAACTTGAAGGCTATCTTTCTTGGCCCTAGGTATGCGAGATTTTCTCCTTCCCTACACTAAATTTCTCTGACGCCTTAGAGACCACCCTTGGGTGTTTTCTGCCCGCTCTCCTTCCTAGTTAGGCCAAAACCTGACTGTACTGGGAACTATGTTCCTCTTGTCTAGTCATCTTACTTTAGCTTTTGAGTTTTCCCTCACCTGCCAGGTAGGCTAGGCTTGCCACACAGTTCTCCCTATGGCCTAATTATATATAGCCATAGAATTGGTACCCGTTGGGGTTCTCCTCTGCTGCCTTGGCAGTTGCCTGTTCTGTGTCTGCAGTTTCCCTTCCTGTGCTATATCCCTCTTGCTGTGGAGTCTGGACTCCCTTTCCTGGTTAGCCTTTTTAGGCTGAAGTGTCACCTTCTGTCTCTGCTTCCAGTCTTATCAGCCTGAGTTCTTCTAGCACTGGCTGCGTGTTTGCCATGGGTCTTTCCCTCTGCCGCCTCTGCTGCAGCCTTAGACTAGTCTTCTGCTCTTTCCTAGCCTCTCCCATATCTGGGTGACATTGTCCTCAGGAGTTGGCCAGTCAGATCCTGCCTAGTTGTCAGGACATCCTTTGAATTTCCAATTCTTAGCGTCCTGGCCGTCTTGTACAGCTCTCATTATCTTACGGGTTAAACCCCCACTTTTCATAAGTTAATGATAATGATCAGGTCTTGGCAAGTTCCCTTTTTAGTTGCCTTTCATTCCTGTACTTCCGCTGAGTGTGGACCCTTCCCTATGGGATTGCTCACTCTCTCTCTGTCGACTTTACTAGGCCTCTGACGCTTTGTGTCGACATGCCTGGGGTATTGACAGGTTAGTCTTTATCTTGGCCACTAGAAATAGTTGCCGCCTCAACCCCTGCTGCCGCCTCAGGGGCTGCTGTTTCTGGTCTAGGCAGTATGATGAGTGAACTTGCCTTCTTAGGTTGTTCCAATAGACCTACTCTTGAGGTCCTGGTGTCCCTTTTATGTGAACTTTCCCTCCATATTCATTCCGCACTGTGAAATAGTTTGCTTCATAAATTTCCATCGATTTCTGACCTGTTTGGAATGTGTCTTGATTATTTGTAATCTTTAGCTATATTTAGATGGTAGATTTATTAAAGTTAGGTTTTTCTCTTAAGCATACAAATGTTTAATTAATTTTAAGAAGATATGATTTTTAATGTGGTGTACTCATTTAAATTTTTCTTCTTTACAGGTCGCTAATAATATGAAGGTAGGAGGTTTTCAGAAGAGCTCTCAATAAGGTGGCCCTCATCTTCTTTCTCTAGAACTGAAGGACCTCCTCCCTCCCAAGGCTGAGGTGACCTTTGTATTTGGTCACCAGTTACCGACGGCTCAACTCCCGTCAGTACCAGCAGATCATGCGGATGATGAAGTTTGGGACGCTCTGCAAGTTATGAGCCTGACCACAGACAACACGTCGACAATTTCTTCTGGGTTGTCAGAGAGGGAGAGGATGGACATCGGGTGAGTACAGTTCCCAGTGTCTCTTTAGTTTATTACCCCATTCCTACTGCTGTAGCCCCTTCTTTCACCTCCACCCCTGTTCCTACGTTAGACAAACCTTCATTTCCTAGTAACTTGGAACTAACGGTGTCCATGAAAGCTTTCATGGAAAGCCTAACCACCAAACATGAACGTTCTCAAGCAGACCTCATAGCGAGGATAGAAGCTTTACAAAAGGCACCTGCTTCCAAGGCTTCCCCAGCTTCGAGCCTACCAGAATGCGCAGTTAAGAACCCTTGGCGTTATGCTGAGCATATGGGCTTAAGTGAAGGGTACCTCCACACCGGAGAGGGTTTCGGTTCCAAGCCAGTCTCGGACTTGGACTTCTTCCCATTAATCAATAGTTATCCTTACTGCTACGTAAGGCTTAACTCAGAAGCCTCAATTAAAGATGATACACTCACTAAGGAAACAATCATCCTGGACCATAGCAAGGCTCAGTCTCTTTCAATTAAGGAGCTTAAGACGGCCAAATTCACTAATACCCAACTTTCTGCTTATGGCAGGAAGCAGCCCACCTTTGTATTCCCCAAGGATACTGTCTTCCCTTTTGCCTCTAAAAGTTTAGAGGCTGTAAAGAAAGCAGTAGCGGAGGGTAGACCCTTCCTGGTGCTAGAGGAGTGCAAACCTGTCTCCCTAGCCCTTCCTTTTGATGCTGACATTTAGGGAGGATGTCCAGCAGCTCTAGTAGCTTTAATGTTGGAAAACTAGATAAAGATGTAGGAGACAAGTAGTTTAACGAGAAACTGCCTAGATTTCCCGAATCCCTATTAAGGGAAGAATTGGAATCCAAAGAGAGACATCCATTAGAGTGTGGACGTGTTGTGTCGAGCTCTGCTAATGATGCCCTGAGTCATGTTTTAGCTTTGTGTTTCTCGCTTAGAATATCATTGAAAAGATATTAGTTAGTCCTATGGAGAAACCTAAGTGATAAGAAACAGTACACCATGTCTGCTCCTAACTATATCTGCTTCAAATGTAATGAAACGGATGGAGATCGGAAAAAATGGATAGTATGTGATTGTAAAAGACTCTACCATAAGAGATGTGTTTATATAGTGACAGTCATCAGTGAGAATGAACGGATTAACCTAGGCTGGTTATGCCCACACTGTGTACGTGAAGCCAGACAAAACAATTTAGTAATATCAAAATTAAAGGAAGATGTAAACATGAGTAATCTGACCCTGACCAACAAGATGTGAAAATAGATGACTTGGAAAACAAACTTGCGAACCTTAGTGCAGACGCAGCAAATTCCACCCAGACCACCGACCTCACTGAGAAAGTTGACATTCTTGCCATGAATATGGAATCAATTAAAGCAATTAAATGTGGTATCTTAATTCTGCTCGATCTCAGTGCTGCTTTTGATACAGTTGTGCATGAACTGCTACTAAATGATCTACGGTCCATCGGTGTTGAAGATCAAGCCTTTGAATACCCAAAAGACTACTTAATTGGTAGAAATTACTGTGTACAAATTGCAAATTCTTATTCATCATATGAACCCTTAAACAGAGGTGTACCCCAGGGGAGTGTACTTGGCCCAATCTTATTCTGCATCTATACTATTGGTCTATCGAAAATACTACAAAGGCATGGCGTGAAGTTCAAACTATTTGCAGATGACACACAATTTTGCTTCTCCATGACTGATATACATGACACAACTGAAACTCTAAACCGAATCCTTCATAGTATTAGAGAATGGATGACCTTTAAACAACTAAAATTAAATGAGAACAAAACTGAATTCATGGTGGTGGGAAAGAGAAACAGTGTGAGAAACTTAGGTGATCTTCAAATGAACATAAATAATGACTCGGTGCCGATATCTAGTAAAGTTCGAGATCTAGGTGTATTTCTTGACTGTAATTTGTCTCTAATTTCCCAAATAAATAATGTAATAAAAACTGCTGATTATCATCTAAGAAATATTGCGTTTATAAAAAAGTACCTGGACGAAAATTCTGTAAAGAAACTTGTGATAAACTGTATTATTACCAGGATTGACTACTGCAACTCTATCTACCACAATTTACCAAAAGTGCAACTTAAGAAATTACAAAACATAATAAACAGAGGAGCAAGACTGATAAAAGGTGTCCCACCTAGAGAAAGGATCACCCCTATACTAATCGATTTACACTGGCTGACGATTAAAGCGAGAATTGGATTTAAAATATGTACAATAACCCACCAAGTTATCAGAACCGGGCATCCAAAATTCTTAAGAGAATTGCTACATATTGCGCAGCCAACAAATCGTGTCGACACGAGAATAGTTACAGATGGCTTCAAACTATTGGAACCTAGATATATGTCTACTGTAGGCTCCAGAGCCTTTAAATATGCGGCACCAAGACTATATAATAAGCTCCCACGAAACATTTGAATGATTGAAGACAGTAAGGCTTTCAAGAGGAAATTGAAGACTTTCTTATTTCATGAGTCTTTTGACAGTGACGATTTAACAGTAAATGAAGAATACGAGACATGAAACGTTAAATACTCGGATCGAATAAGGTAAAACGACAGTGGAGGTCCTGTAGAGAGTAGGGTTCTCCTGCTGTATGGGACCAGAAAAGCAGCCATCAAAGTAAGTAAGTAAAGTATCTGCCTCATTATCCTTCCAATCTTATCTAGAGATGCTTATTAGACACTATTCCAAATCTAATCTCTTCCCTGACTTGGCGAAGACTCGCCTAACCATATTTGATAATGATCTCCATGCATTCTTCCTAGCCAGGAAAGCATGTAGAAAACATGTCCTAGCCACTGCTACTATTAGGCATGAAACTAGAAAACTGATTAACTCCAACATCTGGGGGAAAGATCTCTTCCCCGTGGAATTAGTTAAAGGTGTCATAGACGAGCAGCATATGAGAATAAGAGCCTTGTAGACAAGTGGGGTATGTCCTCAAAATGGATATTTACCCCCGATGAAGGACCTCAACCCAAGGCCAAGAAGCCCAGACGACATTTTAAGGGAAAGAAATCCCTTCCTGTTGCGACAACCTCAATTGTCACCATCCCTCATACTGTGTACACGGTTCCCCAGCAGCATGTATAACCGGCTTTCTCCTTCAACCCTGTGTATGAGAAAGCCACCACCACGTTCCACCCTGTCAGGGCTCAAAAGAAGGGCACACGTAGCAGGGGAAGGTCAGGAAAAGGCGGTCAATCTAGAGGCTAAGGAAGTAGAGGCAAGGTGGTTAAAGACGCTGGTCCTTCACACCAACAATGAAGAGCTCCCGGTAGAGAGACGACTTCACCTGTTTAGGGATTGATGGGAGTTCGATCCATGGGCTCACACCATAGTCTTAAACGGACTAGACTGGAAACGGAGACAGATACCTCTGCAATTCAAGGGGTTCTTCCAACCCACCACCCCATTTTTTAAAGATTATGCACAGGATCTTCTGCGGAAGGGAGTCATTCGTTGCAGAAAATCCATGAACTTTCAAGGGCGGCTATTCTGCGTGCCCAAGAATGATTCAAACACTCTTCAAACTATCCTGGAATTGTCCCCACTAAATAAATTCTTTCTGATCGACAAGTTCCTGATGCTGACTATCTTGCAAATATGTACCTTACTAAACCAAGGGTCCTACACCGTCTCCATAGATCTTACAGACACCTTATGACATCTTCCGATAGGTCGGCCCTTCGCCCCTTACCTTGGTTTCAGACTGCCAAGAAAGGCCTACGTATTCAGAGCTATGTCCTTTGGGCTCAATATAGCACCATAGATTTTCACAAAAGTAGTCGAGGCCATCGTCAAACAATTACGGAACACAGGCTTCCAGGTGATGGTATACCTAGATGACTGGCTGGTCTGGGCTGCAAGAAACTCAGCGTGTCTTCGGACAGCTCAAAAAATTATGAAATTCCTATAGTCTCTGGGCTTTAAGATCAACTTTGAAAAGTTCAAGCTGTTTCCAACTCAAGAATTCCAGTGGCTAGGGCTTCACTGGAATCTTAAGTCACACACCCTCTTTCGACCACAAGGCAAGAGAAAGGAAATAACAAATTTGGGCGAGTGCCTTCTCCTTTCAAAAGTACTCACCAGACGGCAACCGGAATGAGTCTTGGGTTCACTGCAGTTTGCTGCCGTGACGGGCCCGCTCCTAAAAGCGAGATTCAAAAATGCCAACAGAGTCTGGAGAAGAAAGGTATATGCTTGGAGGGATCTTCGCTACAAAACCCTAGTCTTACTGCGAAAGTAGCTCAAGCCGCGGTGCACTGCCAAGAGTTTGTCAACACACATCCCTCTGCAGTACCATCCTCCTTCCATAACTATTCACATGGACGCCTGAAATCAAGGTGGGGGAAGGAACACTCCCCTTTCCCAGAAAGTACAGGGTCAGTGGTCAATCGCATTTCAGAAATTTTACATAAATATTCTGGAAACTGTGACAGTGTTTCTGACTCAGAAAAGAATGAACACAAAGATGAAATCACATATCAATTTAGTCATCGACAATGGGACGATAGTCCATCATGTCAACAGACAGGGCTCCAGGTCTCCTCAGATCCTAGCCATCTTCACTTTACCAAAGTTGAGGAACTGGCATCTCTCAACAGTTCACCTTGAAGGGGTTCGTAATGTGACGGCAGATGCCCTGTCAAGATCTAAGTATCTGGAAACAGAATGGTCTCTGGATGCAATATCATTCTGTTTAATACTAGAGCAAGTCCCAGAACTGCAAATCGATCTCTTTGCAACGAGCTTCAACAAGAAGCTTCCTCGGTATGTAGCACCAAACTTAGATCCGGAATGCAGTGTCTCTGGATTGAAGCCAGTAGTCTCACATCTACCTATTTCCACCATTCAATCTCCTAATGAAAGTCCACAAACTGCGGACTTTCAAGGGAACAGCAGTTCAAGTGGCTACCAAGTGTCCCAAGAGCAATTGGTATCATCTTGTTCTGGAATTTAAAGCTCTCCAGGTCCCTCTAACATCTCAAATGCTGTCCCAGGATGTTCAAGAGAAGACTGTCTTCACATCCTCTTGGATAACACAAACCCTTCAGCTCATGATTTTCTCGTCCTCATAGCTCAAAGAAAGTTCGGAGTTACAAAGGAGAGTATTGACTTCATAGAAGAGTACAAGTCCAACACCACAAAACGACAATATTTGTCTTTCTGAGAAAATGGGTTGCACTCATGAAAAGTCATCAGCCCTCTTCCATTTCTATGGACTTCAGTATTTCATTTCTTTATCTCATTGCATGATCAAGGTCTGGCCTCTACAACTATTGCCTTATATAAGTTTGCACTAACTAGGCCCATTGCTTATGCTTTTGATATTGAACTTAATAGCGAGCTGTTCAATAAGATCCTAAAGGCTTCTGCTAAACTGAGACCTAATGCTCCTTCCAAGGCTATTTCTTGGTCGTTGGATAAAGTCCTGCACTTTGCCTCCTCGATAGATAACACCTCTACTTCTCTTAGGGATCTTACTCAAAAGTATTTTTTGGTTGCTACAGCTTCTGGTGCTAGAATCAGCAAGATTCGGGCCTTTTTAAGGTATGATAGCCACATTGAATTCTCTGAATCGAGACACGTAAATCTTCACCCTAATCCTGCATTCTTGGCGAAAAACGAACTTCCCACGAAGATTGTCCCACTTCAGGATGACCCTTCTCTGTGCCCCATGGATTGCCTTAAGGCCTACCTGTTAAAGAGCTGGGCCTTTAAAGGCAGCCACCTTTTTAAAGGGGAGACAACAGGATCTAATTTTTTTTGAAACAGCTAAGGCCCAATCTTACCTATTTCATCAGAATGGGTAACCCTGTTAGTTTACAATCCGGTCATCACCCTAGGAAAGTTGTCTCTTCCTTAAATTTTTTCCAATCTATATCCTTTGTAGGCTTACAGGTTTACATGGGCTGGAAGTCTTTAAGAGTGTTTTTCAAAATATTATCTACAACAGTTGGAAGAGATTAAACACTTTGTTTAACCCTCCTTTTATAGACTTCGGTCTTTTCATCTTCTGGAGACAAAGATCTTCTCCACAGTGAGTGGGACTGTATCGTTGATTTCCTTTGCTCCTACTTTTTGCAAAGATATCGCTTGCACCATAGCTTGGTACCCTGGTTACCAATGCTAAGGGAATTATGAATATGTAAAGGGTTAAAACTCTCCTGGCCACAACTGAGAATGATAATTCTCTGATACACTTCCATCAGGACAACATGGCTCAAGTCCCAAAAACGGATTTTGACAAAGGAAAAATCTACTTTTGGGTGAGATATTCACGTCGTCCTAATGGCTCGCCCATTACTTTTCCATCCCCTCCCAATTCTCAGTGTAGGACCTCGCGTCATCCGATGACTGCTCCAGGAATAGTTCAACAGGAAACGTGTGAGTTGTAACACATTGAGATCGGGAGTTGTAACGGCTCACTTGCCCACGTAACCTATCATCTACTTTATCCTTCGAGACAAGGTTAACTCTCTTCGGGGAAGGATAACCATGTCTTGTTATTACCATGTCCCTGATTTATACACGATATCTCTTGGGATATTCCCTCCGTAGGAAAGAACTCTGTTGATACCTATAAGGTAAAATTTCTCTGGTATAATACTCGCACAAATATCACCAAGTAGAAGCTGCTAATGAGGAACTTCCATCAGGATGACATGGCTATCACACCCAAAAATAGATTTTTCCTACATCAAAATCCATTATATATGTATATATATATATATATATATATATATATATATATATATATATATATATATATATATATATATATATATATATATATATATATATATATATATATATATATATATATATATATATATCATCATCATCATCACCCAGCCATTAATAGTCAACTAGAGAAAAAAGGCCTCAGACATGTCCTTCCACTTGCGTTTATAGTCTTTCTATGATATTCCAAACCTGCAAACTTTCTTATTTCGTCAATCCATTATCTTCTGTTCCTTCCCCTGCTTCTTTTACAATGTTAAGTGACCCATTCTGTTATTCTTGAACTTCATCTATTATCTATCATTCTCATTATATGTCCTGCCCCTGTCCATATCTTTTTTTACATGTTAGAATATCGTCTTCTTTAGTTTGCTCTCGTATCCGAGTTGCTCCTTTTCTGCCACTTTGTGTTATTCCCATTATTATTCCTTCCATAGCTCTCTGAATTGCAACTAGCTTATGTTCTATGGCTTTAGTAAGACGCCAGGTTTCTGATACATAAGTTAAAACTGGTAAGACCATCTGATTAAATATTTTTTTAAGGGAAATGGCATTTTCATTTTCATTATCACATTTTGTTTTTCAAATGCTCTCCATCCCATATTTATCCTTATTCTAATTTCAGTCTCATTCCAGGGGAAACTCTTACTGCTGGTCACATGTACGTATATTTCTAAAAAAATCTCCAGAGGTTCGTCTATGACTGCTATTTGTTGACTTCCTGCATTTTCATTGAACATTATCTTGGTTTTATTCATATTCATTTTCAGTCCTAAATTTCTGCCTTCTCTTTTCAAATCTTCTATCATCTTTTGCAATTACGTCCATGATTCAATAAACAGAATTATGTTATCTGCAAATCCTAAGTTATTAAGATATTCCCAATTAATATTAATTCCTACACTTTCCAGATCTAAATTTTTAAAAACCTCTTCTAGAAATTCTGTGAATAATTCAGGAGATATGGTATCCTTGTCTAACTCCTTTCTCAATCAGAATTTTTAAACTATCTTTACGTAGTTTTAGGATTGCTGTTCTTCCAGTATAGATATCTTCAAGTATTGTAATATAAGATTTATCTATTCCTTGTCGCTGAAGGTGTTTCATTAATGCTGAGGTTTTGGCAGAATCAAAAGCTATTTCATAGTCTATAAATGCCGTACATAGTGGTTTGTCACACTCTGTTGATTTCTCCATTAGCATTTTTATTGCATGGATATGGTCAGTTTTCCTAAGTACGTATACTCATTATGAATCCCCAGAGGTTTATCCAAGACTTATTTGTTGTTTTTGCATTTTCAGTGAAAATTACATTAGTTTTACTCATATTCATTTTCAGTCATACTTCTTTCTCTATTCAAATCTTCTATTATCTTTTGCAAGTCCTCCCATGATTCAGTAAACACAACTATATCATGTGTAAATCCTAAGTTGTAAGAGTATTCCCAATTAATATTAATTCCAAAATTTTCCCATTCTAAATTTCTTTTATGCATGCAATAAATAATTTAGGAGAGATTATGTCTCCTTGTGTAACTAATTTCTCAATCGGATTTTTTTTCATGATATTCAAGCAGTTATAGGATTGCTGTCCTTGTATAGATATCTTCAATTGTTCTAACATAAGATTCATGTATTCCTTGTCTTTGAAGGGCTTTTATTACTGCTGATGTTTTGACAGACCCAAAAGCTTTCTCAAAATCTTTAAAAGCCATAGCTGGTTGATTACTTGATTATGGTTAGTTGTTGAATGCTTGCCTATAAAGCCTGCACCTAAGGAAAAAAGGAGAATTTCTAACTTTAAGAACGAAAATATACACTCCTCTAATAAGAGAGAAATCTGATGCGTTTAGCAGTACAAAACGCATATTCCCAGCTACATGATGAGATGGAACTAAGTAAAGAAGATATGAACAGTAATTCAAAAAAATTTATATCGGAATCAGCACAAGAGATAGGTAGAAAAGTTCCTAAACAAGATCAAGGAATGCTATCAGAAAAGATATAAAACTTATTAAAGAAAACATTGGAAATGAGGGTAAAATCCAAAAGAGATGAAATAGAATTAGCAGAACTATCCCAAACAATAAACAAACTATAAACCCAAGACATTTGTAACACAATCAGAGCAAAATTGAGAAAACACTGAAGAAAGGAAGCATCAAATTGATGAAAAGAAGACTTTGAACAGGATACCAACATATGTTTGCTTCAGAGGAGGAAAATGGAAATATTACCTACAGAAATGGAGTGATAAAAATTGCAGAGGATTTATGTATAATACTATACGATATTATTATTATTATTATTTTTATTATTATTATTATTATTATTATTATTAGGTAAGCTACAACCCTAGTTTGAAAAGCAAGATGATATAAGCCAAATGGCTCCAACAGGGAAAAATAGCCCAGTGAGGAAAGTAAATTTGGAAATGAATAAACGATATGAGAAGTAATGATCAATTAAAATAAAATATTTTGAAAACAGTAACAACATTACAACATATTTTATATACAGTATGAACTATAAAACGACTTATGTCAGCTTTTTCAACATAACATTTGCTGCATGTTTGAACTTTTGAAGTTCTACCGATTCAACTACTCGATTACGAAGATCATTCCACAACTTGTCACAGGTGGAATACAATTTCTAGAATACGGTGCGCTATTGAGCACCATGATGGAGAAAACCTGACTATTAAAATTATCTACACATGGTGTGATTTTTATTTCTAACATGGACGCACACTGCATTGCTATCTTGAGCATAACTGATACTTCGTTTATGGAATTTCTCACGTAAATTACATGGGATACGACATACATATCTATTGAAGGAGGATTGTTTATGAGGGTTGATTTTATTGTACTGTAACTTTTAAATGATACATTAACGTTGATATTTTTTAATAATAAGGGATTTGAAAAAAAAAAAAACCTATAGGGCAGTACTAGTAGGTTTTGTGTATCATAGATTTTCATGTTACAGTATTATTATCAAAAGTCTTTTTTGTTGTTCTCTGTGCACTATCTAATATAATTTATGAGTACTTCATTTCCCTATATCTTTGTTCAAATTACATTCACTTCATCACCAATATATTCAGGGCTGCCAACTCGCAATGCTCTCTTAAACACAGATGTGTATACAGATTTCTTAACTTTGTAACTTTGATCTAAGAAGTAATGCACATAA
>NC_090733.1:67328506-67351006 GCF_036898095.1 Palaemon carinicauda
CATGAGAGGAACTCATCTTATGAGCTGGCTATTCACCTCTTCAATGCAAATATGAAAACAAATAAAATTCCTGATTAACTTATTTACTCTACACTAGACCAGCTTCGTGAGATGGCTCCCTGAAAAAAAGATTATTTATTCCGGGCCTGAATCCACCGATTCAGCCCAAGATAAATAATCTGCAACCACGTTTTCTTCACCTGATATATGCTTTACATTAATACAATATGGTTGCAAACATAATGACCCCCTAGATAACCTTTGATTATTATTTTTCATCTTATTAACAAAAGCTAAAGGATTGTGATCCTAGTACAATGTAATCTCATTCGGTGGTCGATATACATAAATTAAAAACTCTTTTATCACTGCAATCAGCGCCAGCAGTTCTGTTTCAGCTGTCGAGTCGACTCGTTGCTGCTTCTTCAGCTTCGACAACATAAAACAAACAGGGTGAAGAATTTGTTCCTCGTCTTCTTGCATTAAGAAAGCTCCTATCCCGTTACCTGACGCATCCACTTGGATAAGGAATTTCTATTTGGAATCCAGTTTCGGAGTTAATAAGGGCTTCCTTAGATTTTTCCTGTTTCCTGATATCTTGATAACGTAGGTCCGGTCACTGCTCTTCTCCAAAATACAGAATAGGTCTTGGGACTCGGAAGCGAGAGAAGATATCCTTATCGGGGAGTAAACCAACATGTACTGCCATCCTACCGTAAACTGTCTGTTCGCACTCTTCCTGCCGAACTTTTTCTTCGTTTTTACTTGACTCTTCGTTTTCACGCCTTCTAGGGAAAATTTCCTTTACTTGCTGATCCTTTTCCTCAAATTTTTTACGTATTCTCCATACGTTTCCTCTCAGTCCTTCCATTTTTCTACTAACATTTTAATCGGTCCTTGTACTTCTCATTCACATACCATTTCATTCGAGCTACATCCCATGCTTTCTTGATAAGAATTACGTACCTGGAATACCATGAGCAGCAGTCTGATGTCTCATTCATTCACTGTTTTGTTGCAGAGCTTCGTTAACATACTTTTCAAAGTTTGCTGAAACCTCTGTAATACACCTTGGGTCTCCGGATGATAAGCAGTTGATAGTTGTTGTTTCACATCCAACAGTTTCATTACGTCCTGAAAAAATTTTTACTTGAAATTCGTTCCTCGGGCACTTTGAACAATTTCCGGAATGCCCAAATTAGTAAAGAAGTCTAGAAACTTCTCGGCGATTATTTTGGCACTGACGTTCCTGATGGGTATGGCATCAGGGTATCTCGTCACTAGACACATCAAGGTTAACATATATTCGTGACCTTTTTTCGTCCTTGGTAAAGGTACCCCAATGTTGATCATTACCTTGCTGAAGGGTTCTCCTCGCACTTCTATTGGATGTAAGGAAGCTTTAATGTGCTCGTTTGGCTTTCCAACCATCTGACATACGTGATATGCACAGTAAAACTGGCTCACGTCCTTATGCAAGTCACCCAAGAAAAAGTTTTTTATAATCATCCTCATCATCTTTCTTATCCACATATGTCCGGTCTCGTGCGCTACGGCGATCACCTGTCTTCTCAACAGTGCAGGAATTAACATCTGATGATATATCCCCATTCAGCATTCCCAGGGATATCGGCAGGTCTATGCTTCCTCATAAGCAACCCATCCTTAAGATAATAACAGGTCTGTGACTGCTGTGCCTCCGTCTCGTCCACCACATGGTACAATAAGTCTGTTAACATTGCATCCTTCCGTTGCAATCCTATTAGCTTTTTCCTATTCACTTGTCCTACTTCTAACATTGAGTTTTTTTTTCTTCCAGGTCCATTTCTTCTTTGTTCTCTTATCCATTCGTCTGTCGCTCCTCTTCGCTCAGGCTTACTCGAGAATTCTCCTCTTGGGTGCCATCAAATCCTCCGAGGCCATTGCTCCTTCGATTTCTTTTTCTTCTTCAGCAGCCACTTTCTTCGCCATACTTCTAGTAATCACACAACTATGAAACAGATACGGGTAGTCCTTCTCGAGTTCAGTCGTAGAACTATACTTCAATGGTTTCCCCGTTACAATGGGACTAGGCACAAACGTCGCTCCACCAACCTCGTTACCCAGTAGAATGTCTACTCCTTCGACAGCTAATGAATCCTTTACTGCAAAATTAAAATTACTTGTCACCAACTAGCATGACAGTTTCAAACAGCAAATAGGGGTAACTTCTTCATCTCCTATTCCCTTCAAAATAACCGAGTCTCCTGTGAGAGACTGTTCCACCAACGGGTGTACTCCTCGTACCACCACACTATGATTGCAACCTGTGCCTCACAATATCGTGACTGGTGTTCGCTCACTCCCGTCTATTGCTGCTAGCATACCTTCATAAATATACGGTTTAAAGGTATCCATGCTTTTTGGGTTTGTCTTGTTTGTCGTGTAAACATTGGCTGGTTTATTTTTCTCTTCGACCTTTCCCGATTGTTTCTTTGTCTTTGCGTTCTGTGAAGTTGAATTATCCTTAATCATTTGGGTGACTGCTTTCGGTTAATTCGACCAACATTACTTACTGATATGGCCTCTCTTTCCACACTTAAAACAGACAATATTAACCTTCTGAAAGTCTTTCACAATACTTGAAGGAGGATGTTTCGACGATTGTTCTGTGGTACTATCGCATTCTGCTTAGGAACAGTACCAGTGCTACTTCAACTGTAACTGTTGAACTGGTTTCCATGGTTCGGCGAATACTTGACACTTAGTCGCAGTGACGGTTGAAGCTTCTTTCCCGAGGAGGGTTTACGACTGATAATATTATAATCTTCACTCAGCGAAGTGACTTTATCGAGTTTCTTCACCTCTCTCTCTCTTTGGTATGTTAGAATATGTTCAGGAATTCTTTGTAGATACTGTTCTAGTATTATCAGTTATTCTAAATCAGCCATTTCCCTCACGTTAGCAGCCTTTATCCATCTTCTAAAACATCATGGCACCTGACAAGCGTAATCCAGGAAAGTCATTTCCTTGTCCTTTCACAAACTTCGGAAATTTTCTTTATAATATTCAGGAGTCATCTGATACACTTGCAGCACGCTCCTCTTCACTTCTTGATACTCCTTCTTCTGGTCCTTAGATAATGATAAGTAAGCACTGCGGACTTTCCCAAAGAACACACTCTGCAATAACACGGACCATTTATCTTTTGGCCATTTCATCGTCGATGCGACCGTTTCAAAATGAACGAAGAACTTGTCTTGAGCCTCTTTCGTGAACCTTGGAATTAACCTCTGGTCATCTGACAGATTAAACCTCTCTTGGCTCTTCCCTTGCATGTCTTGCAATCTCCCTCTCTTCTTTTCTTCTTGCTACCATTTCCTTTGCACGTCATTTTTCTTCTCTCCTTTCTTCTTCTCGTCCTGCCATCATCTTCAACTTGATCAACTTCTCCTCAGCTGCAATTCGTCGAATCTCAGCCTCAACCTCCCTATCTACTTTCATGCCTTCAGTTTGTGGGTCAACTGATCTTTGCTTTGCTACAAATTCTTCCTCAGCTTCCTGCAACAATTCGCTATCTGCTACAATATTTTCTTCCGGCAACTTTCCCGAGTTTATTAACGCTTCTAAGGCTAGACACGTGATTTGGGGTTTAATCATTACACTTGTTGCATGGCAATCACATGCCAATAAAATTGAGCCACTGGGCTTAGGTTACATTAGCTTCTGAAAATTCCTGAACATTTTATTATTATTATTATTATTATTATTATTATTATTATTATTATTATTACTAGCCAAGCTACAACCCTAGTTGGAAAAGCAAGATGCTATAAGCCCAAGGGCTCCAACAGGGAAAAATAGCAAAGTGAGGAAAGGAAATAAGGAAATAAATAAGTGATGGGAATAAATTATCAATATATCATTCTAAAAACAGTAACAGCAACAAAACAGATATGTCCTATATAAACTATTAACAACGTCAAAAACAGATATGTCATATATAAACTATAAAAAGACTCATGTCAGCCTGGTCAACATAAAAACATTTGCTCCAACTTTGAACTTTTGAAGTTCTACTGATTCAACTACCCGATTAGGAAGATCATTCCACAACTTGGTAACAGCTGGAATAAAACTTCTAGAATACTGTGTAGTATTGAGCCTCATGATGGAGAAGGCCTGGCTATTAGAATTAACTGCCTGCCTAGTATTACGAACAGGATAGAATTGTCCAGGGAAATCTGAATGTAAAGGATGGTCAGAGTTATGAAAAATCTTATGCAACATGCATAATGAACTAATTGAACGACAGTGCCAAAGATTAATATCTAGATCAGGAATAAGAAATTTAATAGACCGTAAGTTTCTGTCCAACAAATTAAGATGAGAATCAGCAGCTGAACACCAGACAGGAGAGTAATACTCAAAACAAGGTAGGTTATTAAAAAATTCTAGGATATTAATCTGTGCCATTTTGTACTTAACAATATTTAGTATCTCTCCAAAAAAATATAGCCTAACAATATACAAAATCCTGTCAACACTATATTGTTCCAACCTTTAATCAAAACACGGCCCTATTTCCACCGATATTTAAAATAGACTTGGTAGATCCCAAGGGTCTGAGCACCAAAAATATATTATACAATGGTCCCGGGGTCTGGGAACCAAACATATCATACGATGGTCCCGTGTCTAGGAACCATACATATAATATTGTATTATATTAAAATATTATATTACGGCTGGCAAGCTATACAACCTCTCGAGTTCCAAACTCACGTTATTGTTTTTACATTAAATCTGTTACATTTGGAAATAATAATACCCGAGCTCTAAGACAGTCATAGAACTTCCAGACAGCAATATATAAAACACTGAATATCCAAAGGTCTCATAAGTATACTCAAAGTAAATATTATTAAGAACTATTTAAAGCCAACTCTTACTATGGT
Organism: Palaemon carinicauda; assembly: GCF_036898095.1. NCBI lineage: Eukaryota > Metazoa > Arthropoda > Malacostraca > Decapoda > Palaemonidae > Palaemon > Palaemon carinicauda. The sequence goes on from NC_090733.1 coordinate 67,333,444, forward strand.
TCATTAACAGGATATGAGCGAGTATAAATTAAACAATGGTGATAGAAATAATATAATCTTTACGAAAAATAAATATATTCAATAAGAATTACAACACTTTGAAAAGAACTTACATAAAAAAAAGTCATTCGAAATATTAAGTCTGAAAAAAAAAAACTTAGATTAAGAAAAAAAATGTTACGCTCTGAAAATTGTATAATCAATTGCCTCGAAATATTAAATCTGAATAAACATTAGACTAAGACAAAAGAGAAAATTACACTCAGTAAATTAGAAAATCCCTTGACTCGAAATATTAAATCTGAATAAAACCTTAGACAATCACTTGTTTCACTTGAAATTAAATTTTCCACCAACATTTAAATTTGATACTTAATGAAAATAGATAACCAGATCACCATACAAATACCTTTCACGTTTCTACTGGGCCAGTTACAAACAGTCTAAGAGAATTCTTTATGGATACTCACAATGTTTACAAAACCCGTCACACCAAAACTGTGAGATTTCCCTGAACACTATTAAAACAATACACTGGGCTAGTACAAAAGGCGTGTGAGAGAGAGGGAGAGATGGCTATGTCTTAAGGCTGGATTTCTCTATCTGATGTATGTATCCCTGGCGTTGCTTATAAATGAAACTTAGCTACTTCCAGAAATTTTTATTAGACCTGGAAGCGGGATGGGTTAGCTTAATAGCGATGCCGGAGTTTCCAACTATCACGCATCGAACAGAAGAATCCTCCTAGCTGCACGGCAACTCCCTCCCAGCAGCTCGGCTCACCCCCGTTCTCGGAAATAAAAAAAAGATAAACCTTTCAAAGCACATAGCAAAATAAGAATTGCATATTTTCTCTCAAAAATGATGCAATACCTCATAAAAATACAAAAAACATTTACATAAGCCCTTGTTCACATCTCGTATGGTTACACTTTACATAAGACTTCGTAACCGAATACGTAAAATAAAAAGTTAATTATAAAAAACACCGTAAATTTACATACAGTATAATGACTTGAATAAAGAGTACAATGAAATTATCGACGAAAGTCTTACATAATTTACATAATAGACTTATACCTACATGAGAGGAACTCATCTTAAGAGCTGGCTATTCACCTCTTCAATGCAAATATAAAAACTAATAAAATTCCCGATTAACTTATTTACTCTACACTAGACCAGCTTTGTAAGAATATATATATATATATATATATATATATATATATATATATATATATATATATATATGTATGTGTGTGTGCACTAGTGTATGTGACATCAAAAATGATGGCTAAGTGTTAATTGTTAATTTTGCACACTTTTGCACACACATGCAACCCTCTCTCACCAGGGTATGACTACTCTTTTTCTCCTTCCTGCCCATAGCCCGTGGGGAACTGAGTGTGCCCTAAATTAATACAGACACACACACACACACACACACACACACACACACATATATATATATATATATATATATATATATATATATATATATATATAGTCATGGAGAAATTGACTTTATGATAACAGCTTCTGGACGGCCAAGAATTCGAACCTGGACCATATCGAAAATGAGGTTCCAGTGACTTCCTACTTGAACACAAAGAGAGATAATAGTTGATTACAACTCTTCCATACATATTACTGTCGAATTTAGGTTTTGTATTTAGAATCAAAATCAACTTTGTGGCTAAGTGGTAAGTTACAGGGTCCTCAATGACAAAGCTGTCATCTTTAAATCGATAAACAATAAGTCTAGCCTTCACTGCTCCAAGAAAGCCTTATAAAATACTTAAAATAATTGCAAAGGAAAGTATTTCAAGAAAACTTCTTATAATATAACCCACAAATCTGAAGCAAAAGACTGGCTTGAATTCCAGTAACCCACCGACGAACTGCTTTATCAAATAGATAACCTCAGTATCTACAGCATGACCGAAACAGAGGATTAATTGCCCCTTAGAGACTGTCCCACCATTGAGTATAATACCTGTTCTTTACCTTTATCCCAAATATTACTATATCCTAACTAAATTAACATAATTTCCACTATTCTAGAACAAGGAGGATGGCATTGAACTCCTTTTGGTTCAGATGTGTTCTAGTTGTGATATATGCCTGAAAACACTGTTGCAGGGGTCTGCCCTAACGTACGCCTATGGTTTGAGGACTTACTTTGAATCATCAAATGATACCAAATATCTAAAAGGCATTTATCTAACCGTAACATACATTAGATAAATGGCAAGAAAAAGCGACCGGTGAATAGAATGACCATTATCTTAAGTTAGAACTTTTAATTTAATCATATGTATGTTTCAATACAAAATATGCGAAAAGGATTAAAAGAACACCATTAAGCTCTTTGTTAGAACAATCTGTAAATTTTAATTTACAGATAACAATGCAGAGAATAATTTGTAAAACTTAGCCAGAATTTACCATTAAGGTTACCTCAGGTAGTTTATTTGGTTTTGTTAAATAGTTTAGGTTGAAAACTTACTTGAAATCATTCTTATGATAAGCTGTTATAAGAATTTTACTAAACCGTTTTCCAAACGATTAACTAATATGTACGGAACCTGATGTGTATCAGAGGATCGTTCAAGAAGTGAGGTACTAAAACCCCACATTCACCTTATTGGTGAAAAGCATGAAATGCCATAGTGGCCAAATTTGAAAGGGAACGGAGCACAGACAGACTATCAAATAAGAACCAATTGAAACCTTCTTAGTTAATCTTTATACAAAAAGAAAACAATCAGTTTGAGGGAATCATACAATTTTTCATACCTACCAAAAGCAATGATAGAAGTAAAGAATGCTTATAAATAATGAGTGGAATAATAAAATTCCTAGACTATGATTTTGGCATATAGGGGATAATCAGAGGTTTAGAGGCACTTATATTAATGAGAGTAGAGTTACAGTGATTAAATTTACAATCTCAGTCTTCAGCCTTGCAAAATCTTAGAGTCTATAAGAGTGGCTAGAAATGTGTGGTTATGATAGTTACACTGCAAAAGGGCATAGGTAAATAAAGAATTTGAGATTGTGTAAGAAGATTTTGAACCTCGGAGATACTGTATACCACAAGAATCCTTACTGAATGGTGTATTAGAGCCACTAGTTACTACTACAGTATTTAGGATAGGGCCTAAAACTGGGTAGTTTAGGTTTGAAATATCACTCTGAATCAAGAACTTACTGGATTTTGAAGCTACCTGAAAAGGAGTTAATTGTGTTGAATCCCCCCATAACAAAAACTCAACTAGTTAGGCTGTAGCAATGATAAAGCTGTCACCATTCAAAACAACAAGAATAGCCTTAATGCCTTCTCTGCTCGAAGAAAGCCTTATAGAACACTAAAATTAACTGCAAAGGAAAGTATTTCAAGAAAACCTCCTATATTATTACCCTCAAACAGCCATGAGTAAATTAGCTTGTAAATCTTGCATTAAATGTTTTTTGTTTGTTAGTCATAATGATGAGCTTTAAAGTGTGCATTATATTTTATAACAAGGTTAGGTAACTGATTAGTCTTATACAAGTCAAAACGTCTTGAGGTACAGATGAATTGAGTGTCTTGAGGTATTGATGACTTAGAGACTAAAGGAACTTACTGAAGAATTTGCAATATAACTGATTTAGTGAATCTTTATACTATTTAGCTATTCTCACTAATAGTGATAACCATTTATGACTATTATCATCAACAAAATGAAGGAATTGAAACTATATGCTGTATAGTCTGAGAAACATCTGTTTCTTGAGTTATAAGGTAGTTTATCATAAAATTCAGGTGCACTTAGCACACACCCATTGTTTACAACTAGTACATTAGTGCTATGGATACGATGAGGTTCATGAGCAGAAGGCATAGCTTATGTAACGGTACGTTCAGAGTAATAGCAATCAATTATTTGTGAATTAAACTCTTACCATTATTTCTATCTACAACCCTTTACTGAATACAAATAACCCACAATAATACCTAAGTTATCTTTATAACCAGACTCATAAGGGTGATCGAATTAAAAGTTTTAGTATTTACCCAACTAAAGTAAACCTATGATAAGCTATTAGCCGACCTTGCAAGCGAAGTAATTGACCAGCTTTAGGTGATACATCACCAACACCAATATAAAGTTAAAAGACTCTACAATACGAAAATCCAGCTCTAAAATTAAAACAAAGTTGCTTAAAGCACTTATTTAGCGAGAGGTGGGATATAAGGATCCAGACTACTTACTCTGTCTTCTGCCTCATTATTTAGATGTCTAAGAGAGAAACTAGAGATGAGGAGCTACAAGGGTTTAGCTGCAGAAGGATTCAAAGCACACAAAGAATTTGAGAATTTATGAGAGGATCTCAACTCTGTAAGGCGAAGTGAACATTCAAAACCCTTATTAAAGGAACATTATGTACTTATGGCCATTAGACCCAACCATGGAAGTCAGGTTAGAGTAAGAGAGTATTATGTTATATCATTATTAACTCCGATAAAACAAATATCCTCTCCCTGTAATTATTTGAACTTAAACTTTCTCTTCTCGACTGTTATGAGAATTAAAGGAGAGTCATTCTGCTTACAACGTAGAAGCTTTAAAAGCTTCACCATTGCACAATGTATACTCTCCAGTTCCATAAACACTAATTTGAAACATTGTTTTCATGAGAGGAACAGTGTAACATCATACTCTTCATAATGGTTAGTTAAAACATGATGCTTTCCCCGAGTAGAAATGTTATCAAATCCAGTTGGTAAAGTAACTTGAAATACAATAAACACTTGCACAATCTTGAAGCGGGATACTTCTTGGCAAGAACATTTTTTGAAAGGAAGGAAAATGGGAAAATGTCTTGTAAATTTTGGAGGTAGAAGTCGAAAAATCGAACTTCTTGAGATGCAATATGAACACCAGGTGAGTTTAGAAATAAAAAAGCATCAAAATTCTGTTTTTATACTATGTAGAATCCAAACTTGGAACCATGGACTTACTCGCTGGCTTCTTTGTACCAAAAGAGAAGACGTCCATGCACATCAATGGCACAAGGGATTGGAGCGGTCTTATTGCAAGAAGAAGAGGAAGGAATTCTTCATCATTTTTGTTTAATGTTATCGAAGCTAAAGAAACACTAGCAAGCCTACTCGACAGTTCAAAAGGAACTACTAGCGTTAGTCACAGCAATAAGCATGTTTGAGGGTTTTGGGAATCAAATACAAAATGAAGAGATTACAGTGTATTCCGATCATAATCCTTTAACTTTTGTGAATAAGATGAAAAATAATAGTCAGAGGTTAACTAAGGGGTCATTGTGTTTGCATCCGTATTGTATTAGTGTAAAACATATATCTGGCAACGATAATGTGGTGGCATATTATTTATCACGGCTGAATCGATGGATTCAGTCCCGAAATGAATAATCTTTTTTAGAGGGAGCTATCTTACAAAGCTGGTCTAGCGTAGAGTAAATACCGTAGTTTATTAATGATTTTATTTATATTTTATTTGTGCATTGAAGGGAGGTTAGCCAGCTCTTAAAGTGATATCTCCTTGAGTAGAAGTAAGTATATTGTGTAAATTACGTGAGACTTCCATCGTTAATTTCATTGTATTCTTTATTCAATATAGTATATGTAAATTTACGTTATTTCTAAGAAATAAGAATTAACTTTTTATTTTCCATAATAACATTTTTTGAAAGGAAGGAAAATGGGAAAATGTTTTGTAAATTTTGGAGGTAGAAGCCGAAAAATCGAACTTCTTGAGAAGCAATATGAACATCAGGTGAGTTTAAAATAAAAAAAGCATCAAAATTCGCTTGTACACTATGTAGAATCCGAACTTGGAACCGTGGACTTACTCGCTGGCTTCTTTGTACCAAAAGAGAAGACGTCCATGCACATCAATGGCACAAGGGATTGGAGCGGTCTTATTGCAAGAAGAAGAGAAAGGAATTCTTCATCATGTTTGTTTAATGTCATCGAAGCTAAAGAAACATTAGCAAGCCTACTCGACAGTTGAAAAGGAACTACTAGCGTTAGTCACAGCAATAAGCATGTTTGAGGGCTTTGGGAATCGAATACAAAATGAAGAGATCACAGTATATTCCGATTTGTGAATAAGATGAAAAATAATAATCAAAGGTTAACAAGGTGGTCCTTATGTTTGCATCCGTATTGTATTAATGTAAAGCATATATCTGGTAACGATAACGTGGTGGCATATTATTTATCTTAGGCTGAATCGATGGATTCAGTACCGAAATGAATAATTTTTTTTTGGGGGGGGGGGGTGGGGGTGGGGGTGTGAGGGGGCTATCTTACAAAGCTGGCCCAGTGTAGAGTAAATACTGTAGTTTATTAGTGATTTTATTTATATTTTATTTGTGCATTGAAGAGAGGTTAGCCAGCTCTTAATGGGATTTCTCCTTGTGTAGAAATAAGTATATTGTGTAAATTACGTAAGACTTCCGTCGCTAATTTCATTGTATTCTTTATTCAATGTAGTATATGTAAATTTACGTTATTTCTATGAATTAACTTTTTATTTTCCATAATTTTGTTACAAAGTTTTACATATTCTATTTGAGAGTGTTTTGGCATTCGTGCGAGAAATGAACTAGGGCTTATGTAATGATCTTTTATATTTTATGAGGTATTGTGTCATGTTTGAGAGAGAGTACGCAATTGTTTTGGGGAATCACGTGCTTTGGAAATCTCGCGAAGGACCTGGTGATAGGATGTTATTTTTTTTTTTCGAGGACAAAGGGTGGGCGGAGCTAGCTGGGAGAGTCGTCTCTTGGGTGCGTTTTTATGCATCTGAGAGTTGCCTGAAAACCCTTGATTTGCCTCTTGACATTTTTATCTAGCTGGAAACTCTGACCACCTTAGGCAAAGGCCCACGCTTCCCAAATCTTTTGGAAGTCTCTGGAAGCAGTTAGGTTTTACATAAAAGGCAACACCAGCTCGGTGTTGCCTTCCATTTTAATCGGTCCTCGTACTTCTCATCGAAATACCATGTCATTCGAGCTACATCCCATGCTTTCTTGATAAGCATTATATATCTCGAATAACATCAATGGTAGTCCGATGTCCCATTCATTCCCTATTACATTGCAGAACTTTGTTAACATACTTTTCAGAGTTTGATGATACCTAATGCACCTTGGGTCTCCAGATAAGCAGTTGATAGTTGTTGTTTCACATCTTACAGTTTCATTAAGTCCTGAAATAATTTTGACGTGAAATTTGTTCCTCGGTCACTTTGAACGATTCCCGGCATACCGAACTTAGTGAAAAAGTCTAGTAATATCTTGGCGATTATCTTGGCACTGATGCTTCTGACGGGTATGGTTTCTGGGTATCTCGTTCATGACCTTTCTCGTCCTTGGTAGTGGTCCTACAATGTCGATTATTACCTTGCTGAAGGGTTCTCCACGCTCTTCTATCGGGTGTAAGGGAGCTTTCTTGATGCTCTCGTTCAGGTTTCCAGCCATTTGACATAAGTGTCATGTACGGCAAAACTGGCCCACGTCCTTATCCTAATATATCCTATCTTGTGCGCGACAGCGGTCACCTGTCTTATCAATGGTTCAGGAATTAATATCTGACGTTAAATTCCTCATCCGGCATTCCCTGGGATATCGGCGGGTCTATGCTTTCTTATAAGCAAACCATCCTTAAGATAATAACAGGTCGGAGATTGCTGTGCCTCCGTCTTGTTCACCACACGGTACAATAACTCTGTTAACGTTACATCCTCCCATTGCAATCCTATCAGCCTTTTCCAACTCACTTGTCCTACTTCTAACGTTGAATTTTCTATATCTTCCAAGTCCATTTCTTCTTTGTCTTCTTGTCCACTCATCGGTCATTCCTCTTTGCTTAAGCCTACTTGGGAGTTGTCTTCTTACGTACCATCAAGGGAATCTTCTTTTCCAGAAAACAAATCCTCCAAGTTCATTGTTCCTTCGATTTTTTTTTTTCAACAACCACTTTCTTCTTCATACTCCTATTCTTAAAACAACTAGGAAACAGATACAGGTAGTCCTTCTAGAGTTCAGTCATAGAACTATAATTCAAAGTTTTCTCTGTTACAATGGGACAAGGTACCAACTTCATTATCCAGCAGGATGTCTACTCCTTCGAAAGCCAATGAATCCTTTACTGCAAAGTCAAAATCACCTGTCACCAACTCGCATGACAGTTTAAAATATCAAATAAGGGTAACCTCCTCACCCCCTATTCCCTTCGAAATAACTGAGTCCCCTGTGAGAGATTGTTCCAACAACGGGTGTACTCCTTGTACCACCACACTATGGTTATAACCTGTGCTGTGTAATATCCTGACGGGGGTTCGCTCACTTCCGTCTATTGCTGCTAACATACCTTCATAGATATATGGCTTAAAGGCATCCACGTTGTTTGGGTTTTTGGCTGTTTGCCGTGTAAACATTGGCTAGTTTATTCTCCTCTCTGTCTTTTCCTGATTGTTTATTCGTCTTCGCATTCTGTGACGTTGAATTATCCTTAATCACTTGGGTGACTGCTTTCGGTTGGTTTGACCAACATTCCTAACTGATATGGCCTCTCTTGCCACACTTAAAACAGACAATATTAACCTTCTGCACGTCTTTCACGATACTTGAAGGAGGACAATTTGACGTTTGATGCTGTGGTACTATCGCATTCTGCTTAGGGACAGTACCTGTGCCACTTCCGTTGTAACTGTTGAACTTGTTTCCATGGTTTGGTGAATACTTGACACTTGGTCGGAACGACATTTGAAACTTCATGCTTGAGGAGGGTTTATGATAGACAATATTATAATCTTCACTCAGTGAAGCGGCTTTATCACGTTTCTTCACCTTTCTCTCAAGTACGTTTTAATTTGTTCAGGAATTCCTCGTAGATACAGCTCGAGTATTATCAATTCCTCCAAATCAGCCATCTCCTTTACGTTAGCAACCTTTGTCCATCTCTTAAAACATCGTCGTTCCTTATAAGCGCAATCCAGGAAAGTAATTTTCTCGTCCTTTCTCAAATTTTGGAACCTTTCATTACAATATTCAGGGGTCATCTGAAACACTTGCCACACACTCCTCTTCACTTCTTGATACTCCATACCCTGGTCCTTAAATAAGGATAAGTAAGCACTGCGGCCCTTCCCAAAGAGCCTACTCTGCAATAACAGACCATTTACCTTCTGCCCATTTCATCGTCGCTGCGACCGTTTCAAAATGATCCAAGAATTCCTCTGGAGACTCTTCAGTGAACTTTGGAACTAACCTCTGGGCTTACGATGCATCAAACACTGGATCCTGCTGAACAGGGGCCATCCTGGTTTGTGTTGTCAACTGAGCACGAGTGTGCAACAGCTATAATTCCTGAGTATATCTCGCTTTTTCTGTCACTTTTTCTTCCCGTCCTCTCTCTTTTTCTTCTTGTCTCACGATTTCCCTTGCTTCCATCTCTTTCGCATGTCATCATTCTTCTCCCTCTTCTTCTTCTCGCCTTGCTTCCATTAACTTTGTATGTCTTGTAATCTCTCAGGCTTCTTCTCGTTCTTTTTCTTCCATTTCCTCATCACGTCGTTTTTCTTCTTACTCTTCTTCTTCTTATCTCCTCTCTCTTTCTTCTCATTCTGCGATTACCTTCACTTCCATTAACCTTGCATTTCTTGCAATCTCCCGGCAATCTTCTTCTCGTCTTTCTAACATCTTCTACTTGATCAAATTCTCCTCCGCTGCAATTTGTCGAATCTCAGCCTTACCTAAATCCTTACCTGCTTTCATGCCTTCATTTTGAGGGTCACCCGGTCTTTGCATCGCAAAAAGAGTTTTCATCTGCTTCCTCCAACAGTTCACAAGCTGCCACAATATTCTCTTCTGACAACTTTCCCGAGTTTATCAACGCTTATAAGGCTAGACACTTGATTTGGGCCTTAACCACTAGTTTGCTTTTACATTAAAAATTTTACTCTTTGAAATATTACTACACGAATTCCAAGACAGTTAAATAACTCCCAGACAGCAATATATAAAACACTGAATATCCAAAGGTCTCCTGAGTACACTGAAAATCAAACTGGGTAATTATTCTTAAGGACTACGTAAAATTTACTGTGGTTCTTAACAGGATACGAGTGAATATGATTCTAAAAAATGGTGATTGGAATAATGCACTCAGTACAAAAATAAATATATTTCATATAAGTTACAACACTTTGAAAAAATTTACATAACAAAATAAATCACTCGAAAAAATCCGGACTCTACTAGATTTAAGACAAAAATGTTACGATCTGAAATTATATAATTACACGACTTTAGATATCAATTCTGAACAAACCTTAGACTAAAAAAAGAAATAAAACTTATGAAATTATTCACTCACTTGTTTCACTTGAAATTAAATCTGAATACAATATTCAAGTTTGACACTTAATGAAAAAGAGATAACCAGATTACAATACTAATATCTAACCTTCCTACAAGGCCAGTTACAAAAACTTTCTACAATGCCAACACTCACCTTAATACAATGAATTCAAAATCACCGTTTCATCTTTCATATATTTTCGACACACAATTTGCTTTGGGGCACAGAGTCACTTAGGAGAGGACACACTATATGTACTGAACATTTTAAAAACAATATTCTGAGTTGCGTGCAAGAAGGAGAGAGGGGAAGTTGTCTGTCTTAAGGCTGCAATTTTTTATCTGTCTATATAAAACGTAATTGCTTCCAGAAACTTCCAAAAGATTTGGGAAGCGTGGGGGCCTTGGCCTAAAGGCATCCGAGTTTCCAACTATATAAAAATGTCAAGAGGCGAATTAGGGGTTTTCAGGCAACTCTCAGATACATAACAACGCACCCGCGAGACGACTTTCCCAGCTAGCTCCGCCCACCCTTTGCCTCCGAAATAAAAAAGAGAACAACCTATCACTAGGTTCTTCGCGAAATTTCCAAAGCACGTGGTTTCCCAAAACAATTGTGTATTCTCTATCAAACGTGACGCAATACCTCATAAAATATAAAAGAACATTACATAAGCCCTTGTTCATATCTTGCAAGAATTCCACAACATTCTCAAATAGTTTACATATGATTCTTAAACATATTGTAAATTTACATATTATAACTTGAATAAAGAATAAAATGAAATTAATGACGAAAGTCATACGTAATTTACATAATATACTTACATCTATGTGATGAGAACTCACCTTAAGAGCTGGCTAACCTCTCTTCAATGCACAAATGAAAAATAAAATTATTAAACTACGGTATTTTCTCTACACTAGACAAGCTTCATGAGATTATGCAAACGCTACTGCTTTGGTCTGATCTGTAGGGCAGTGTGCAGCTGCAAATGCGATGTTTAAATGCATTATAGTATACTGATCCAGGCGGAAAGTCATTGTAGTATAAATATTCAAGAGGGAAGACAATATGCTGAAAACAAGTAGCGTATAGGGCTACTGCCTAAATGTACATTTAATAATATATTGTACTGATGGTGCCTATGATATGGGCACTTTTAACACTGATAATAATTCTAGGACTAATTAAGGTACAAGGAAGTAAGTGAGTAGGTAAATAGCCCTAAATTCACATTCTACATAGTAAAAAATGTATCATTTGACACCAAGATTCTTCAAATAACACAATTCTTTTTAATTTGTTTGTAAAATGCAATTTTTCTGTATATTCAATGGTGTTGGATTTTATCAAAATAATACATTGCCTTGGGATAGGGTTCCAGTGAGCATGAGATGTACCCTCTTGGGATTTATAATAGACACCTTGAATTATCCGAAAAGTCTGTTTGGAAATTTTGAAACCTGGCAGCTAGTGAGAAATTTAGGCATAATTTCACCAAATCGCCCACAATCTCGACCTGTAAACTCGGTACCCTAAATATAAATGCCCATATCTCCCTTCAAAATCAACGTAAAAAAATTATTCACCACTCAAAATGTTTCTTTTAGTAAGCTCCTTCTAACGCTATATAAGTAATTGACTTTTGGGGCTATGTTAGGTCATAAATCTCCAAAGTTTAACCAGAAATCAAGGAAAACTGATGATTTACCTCATGAAGGAAAAAATTGTCAGAATAAAGCACTATTGAAGAATGAATGGCTTATATTGACAATAATCAACAGAGCAACACTGTTATATTAAAATATTAAGTATTTTATAACATTCTACGCACATAGAAGCATACTGTAACTTCGTAACTTTTTGTAAAAACACTGTTTTCACAATACTCTCTACCATGGTATGTAGATTAATATTTGATGAATATTATGTACTTTGAAAAATTTCTCAAGGGTAAAATCATAAAAGAATATATAGGTTACACAGTTTTCTTAAACAATTATTTACTTTATAAATTCCAGTTATAGCAAGAAATATTTATCAACCTATGATGTAGTATTAGTATTGAAAGGGTGCTATGATATGGCAAATGAAAAAAATTGTATTGGTTGAATTAAACTAATTCAAAGGTCCATAACAATAGTTTTAACCAAACTTAAACCGTTCAGTCTCAGTAGGAAAATCAGATAACTTTTTAGGTAGTTCAATAAGTATATTAGTAATGGGACATACATCAGGTTTCTCCATCCATCATTAGAAGTATAAAATTACTTTTCTTTGTAAAACTGAGCTTACATTCTTTAATATCAAAAGATAAACTCAGACCTAGTGTATATTTACTAATGTAAGTGAATTTATCAAATCTATCATTAAAATATCTATTGTTTATTTATTTATAAGGCTAAATATTCCAAGTTTTAACTAACATTCATACAGAGTCAAGTTTTAATGAATGAATGACAGTTTTTGTTTCTCATGATTGTGTTTTTGATAAAATTCCACAATCCGTACTATATCCAAAGGATTGCTACTTGTTGCATCACTTACAACTAAGCCACTTTGACATTTATACAAGCTGCAGCAAGGAACATAATTGCTGCGACAATAGCAGTGATATGTTCCACATTTTGTGAATTCCTCAGGTACTAGATTCTTTCCAACAGTTGTCACCAAGTGATTATCTGCTATATTATAACAATATAATGCTGGATCAAGGGGCTCCCACTTAGGTTTAGATAAAACAGAAATCATGCGATATAATTCTAAATTCTTTTAAATACATTTCTGGGTGTACCATTAGAGCAGCATGTTTAGTCCCAAATTTACTTGTGTAGTCACAGACAGTCAGGAAATGTACTTCAGGCCACAGTTGGCTTAGTTCCCAGCCTAGCTGAGCAATCAACATATTAATTGCAATATATCTGACTGAATCCCCATATCCAGTTTTAATGCACAGTTCACTGCATCCTTGATGATGATGAAGCTCACTCCAGTAATACAAGAATAGAATTAAGAGATCAAATAAATCAACTAAAAAACATATTTTTGAAGTACACTTTGCTATACACAAAGCTGCATTAACATATCATTACAAAGATCTCCAAATGTTCTTACATTTGATGTCCCTGTTTTATGAACATTGGCCATTACATCTACAATAAATCCAGTCTTTGTGATGGTTCAAGGTGTAGTTTTATCCCCAGTCTTCAATTGTTTCTCCAGATCATGAACTATGGGTCTCTTTGTGGTTGTAGCCATTAGGCCAAGCTCATCAAACAGGTAGGAAGGAAATGAAAGACCATAATGAACTTTTGTCTTTGTTGGTGATTTTAATGCTCACCATAGGGAGTGGTTAAGTTCTATCTCTCCTACCGATCGCCATGGCTTAAGAGCTTTAGACTTTGCCTCTGAATCCGGCTGTGAGCAAATCATAAATGAAGCTACTCACAGGTCTGGTAATTGCTTGGATCTCGTATACACTGACTCCCCTGGTGTTATAAATAGTAAGGTTGGTTCTCCAGTCGGGACATCTGATCATGCCTTTATTTCATTACTAGTGAAGACTGAGCAGCCTGTCCCTGATATATCAAACCCTTGTAAAATTTATATGAAACCCCAAGCAGACTGGAATGGGATTTTGAATGATCTTTTGTGCTTGAATTGGTCACAATTATATAGTAATGTAGATCCTGTTGCCCCTTTGAATGAGAATCTAGTCCACATAATTGATAGGCGTATCCCTTCTCGTGTGCTAAGGTACCGAGTGAAGGACAAACCGTGGTTCAATGATGATTGTAGACGTGCTTATTTGGAGAAGCAGGAGGCCTATCATCTTTGGAAAGGTAGCAGATCAGAGTTTATGCGTCAACTGAAAAGGAGTACAATTTAACCATAAAAGAAACCCTTTCTGGTATAACTCAGGAACATAAATGGAGGTCTACCCTTAAATCTGTACTCTTTGGTGTAGATGCAACAGGTCCTCCTTTACTTAAACCAGATGGCTCAGTCACCCATTGTCCAAAGGAAAAGGCAACCCTTTTGGCTGATGTTTTTGACAGTAAACAGTAATGAAAAACTTGAACTTCCTCATTCCTGTTTTCCTGAGGCTAAACTCACTTGTTTAGGTTTTGGATCTCGTGAGATTAAAGCTCTGTTGATGGACCTTGATGCTTATGGAGGTGTAGACCCAAATGGTATTTTTCCTTCGTTTTTTATAAAGACTGCAGATTTCTTAGCTCCAAAGTTATCTGTTATTTTGCGCAAGTTAGCAAGAAGAAGAGCTTTTAGCACTTGTTGGAGAATTGGTAATGTTACTCCTCTATGTAAATGTGTTTGTGGCAGCTCAAATCCCACTGATTACCGCCCAATTTCCATAACTCCCATATTATCTAAAGTTTTTGAACGTCTTCTGGCAAAACGTCTTAATAGGTTTGCTGAAGGTAATCATCTACTCCCTAGTTTGCAATTTGGTTTTCGTAAAGGTCTTGGAGCATGTGATGCCCTTCTTACAATCTCCAATCTGTACAGAAATCCCTTGATTGTGGTCAGGAAATTCGTATGATTGGCCTTGATTTTAGTGCTGCCTTTGACCGTGTTAATCATGAGGCCCTTGTTTTCAAACTCAAACAGTTGGGAGTGGGTGGGTCGTTTCTTAGCATTATTATTGATTTTTTAAGTAATAGATCTCAAAGAGTTTTTGTTGATGAGCACCCTAGTGAGTATAGGAATGTGATATCCGGTGTTCCACAGGGTAGTGTTCTTGTCCCATTACTTGTCATACTATATAAACATGACATGTGGTTTGGCCTAGAAAACAAGCTTGTTGCATATGCAGATGATGCTACTCTCTTTGCATCAATTCCATCCCCTGAATATAGATCTGGGGTTGGTGAATCCCTTTATAAAGATTTAGCTAAAATTAGTGCATGGTGCAAATTATGGGGTATGAAGTTGAATCCTAACAAAACTCAAAGTATGATTGTAAGTAGGTCAAGGACGGTGGCTCCTCAACATCCGGATCTCAGTATTGATAATGTTTCTTTAAATTTGTATGGCCCTTTTAAAATTTTCAGGTGTGATTCTCGACAGCAAATTTACTTTTGAGAAACACATTAGGTCTGTGTCTTCTTCAATTGCACAAAAAATTGGCTTATTGAGAAAGTCTTAAAAAATTTTCGGTGATCAATCTATTCTGAAGAAGTGTTTTAATTCTTTCATCCTGCCTTGTTTTGAGTATTGTTCTCCTGTCTGGTGTTCAGCTACTGATTCTCATCTTAATTTGTTGGACAGAAACTTACGGTCTATTAAATTTCTTATTCCTGATCTAGATATTAATCTTTGGCACCGTCGTTCAATTAGTTCATTTTGCATGTTGCATAAGATTTTTCATAACTCTGACCATCCTTTACATTCAGATCTCCCTGGACAATTCTATCCTGTTCGTAATACTAGGCAGGCAGTTAATTCTAATAGCCAGGCTTTCTCCATCATGAGGCTCAATACTACACAGTATTCTAGAAGTTTTATTCCAGCTGTTACAAAGTTGTTGAATGATCTTCCTGATCGGGTAGTTGAATCAGTAGAACTTCAAAAGTTCAAAGTTGGAGCAAATGTTTTTATGTTAACCAGACTGACATGAGTCTTTTTATAGTTTATATATGACATATCTGTTTTTGACGTTGTTAATAGTTTATATAGGATATATCTGTTTTCAAGCTGTTACTGTTTTTAAAATGATATATTGTTAATTTATTCTCATCATTAATTTATTTCCTTATTTCCTTTCCTCCCTGGGCTATTTTTCCCTACTGGAGCCCTTGGGCTTAAAGCATCTTGCTTTTCCAACTAAGGTTGTAGCTTGGCTAGTAATAATGGCAATAATAATAATAATAACATAGAGTCGCTGTTCCTTAGCAATATCAAGCATTCGATACATGTGAGCATCTTCACGCTAAGTTGATTTTTGTTGGTAATTTACTAATGACTTGTTTGATAGATGGAGTGATGCATATGTTTTCACGTGGCCATGTGTGAATTGTGCCAGATATGAATTTCTTCAGTGCTAAAGCTTTCTTTGCGGTAAGTATTGTATGTTGACTTTCAGCATTTAACAATTGTTTCCTGATATCATTGGTTGCTACATCATTTGTCATGATATTGTGAAGTTGACATTCGTCTGTAGTTATTGAAAATAAGTTTCCATTTCTTTCTATGAGTCTTGTAATTTCTTGAGTATTTCCCTATTAAGACTATAAAAGCTATAAAAGATTGATTTACGTCAGAATTACTTCATCTTGAACTACCAATGATTCCTGCAGGGCTCTTCTGAAACAGATTAATTATTTGGACTAAGGCCATATCGACTCCAACTCCTTTGAAACATCCTGGAGTTTGCTTTATTGCGAATTTTCCTTCCACGAATATCTGGATTCTACAGAGTATGTCGCCATATCAGTTTGATGATGCATGAGCTTATGGTATCTTATTCATGAACCAAGATGATTGAAACTTGTAATGAGTATTGCACTTTTGCTTCATTGTCCATAATTTGCAATGGTGTTCTTTTTTAAATTCGAACATCATAGTACGTTATCTGAAATAGACTTTGCAACTTACGTTCTCTTGATACAAAAGAGGTCTAATGACGCAGGAACATCACACTCTTCTTTTTCATCATTGCTTGCTCTGAACTCACTTTTTCCAAATTAAACAAAACTGCAAAGAAACTCAAAGTTGATCTAGGATTGAAACAGCCATTGTCTAGAAAAGCAATTCCCGAGGAGTGTGGGTGCTAATTTTGGTGCTTGTTTCCGGAAATGAAAGATTGTAACAAATTCTGCTCCACTTCTATTCTTTTGTCTTAATTAAATAATTTCAAACAATTGTCACTCACCAAGTCATCCATAATAGGTAACATTCATCCCTCCAGCTAGTCCAAAACATTTTTCACTCTCATTTCCTATAATCCAATTTTATGTAAACATTTCGTTGTAATACCTTTAATTTCTTTTTATGTGAATAAAATAGACAAAAAATTTATGTAAAAGGACGTTTGGCTTAGTAATAATCCCTTCACATATTGCTCAATACTTGTACATGTTTTCTCAATCAATTGCATACTCACTGCTCCTTTCTCTCATCTCACCATTGTTTATTATTTCACTCCAA